>NC_041402.2:100620590-100920590 GCF_900747795.2 Erpetoichthys calabaricus | reverse complement strand
CAGCTTGGGTCCATGCGGTATACCTTATTAAAGAGGATGTGTTCTGTCCTTTTGACCAGACTCCTTGGCTTCTGATACTCTGTCTTTCATTCTGTTACCTTTGAATTTATTGGTTCTGGGATGAACACTCCATGCACAGGGTAGAACACCCCCAGACAATGACTCCTGTCCTGAATCGTTATGATGATCTGCAACCCCTCTACCACTGTGGTCTTTGTTGTTTAATATGGGAATCCCTGTCTCCAAAGTCCAGATACACCTTGTTTTGTCTTGATAGAGTAATATTTTACTCTACTATCCCCTTTTGTATTATTAATATGTAGCCTCTGTCAGAATGCCTCAAATCTCACAGACTTACCACTGTTTATAAGGTATTATAGTATACAACTTCTCCCCACCTTTCCTTCTACATCTATAACTTCAGGCAATTAGGTGTGAGTAAAAGACAAGCAGGAGTTAAGTTACACATAAAATAATGTATTATTGATAATATTCATAAATAATAACAATATGCAAAGTACATTTGAGTATTGGCAGCCATACAACCTGATTAAATGGTGATGTATAGTTTCAGGCGGCACACAGACTTGTTAGTTACTTAATGTCTCTAGTTAAGGCATCATTTGTGGTCAGCACACCGCATGCCTGTTTCAATATGGCTGCAGAGCTGTGCTCTCCATTGTGTTGTCCTTTCAGTTCATCAGTTTGGTAAGAGAGAGAGATGCTCCTTCATCAGATGTTAGTAAGAGAGAGAGTGTGAGGTTAAGCAAGTAAATTTATAGATTCTCTGTCCAAACCCTAGAGCCAATAGGACATCATGGTACTTAAAAGCTTTTGATACAAGCCAATTCCAAACAGCCACTACTTCAGGCCAATGGGGGAATAGAACATCTTAACACCTGTCACCCCCCAAGACCATATGTTAAGGTAAAGCTTGGCAGTTAGGCAGCCTGGCTTTCTTGCGGGGGTTGAAAGACT
This sequence comes from Erpetoichthys calabaricus, assembly GCF_900747795.2. NCBI lineage: Eukaryota > Metazoa > Chordata > Cladistia > Polypteriformes > Polypteridae > Erpetoichthys > Erpetoichthys calabaricus. The sequence goes on along the minus strand of NC_041402.2, from coordinate 100,919,612 downwards.
TTAGCAGAGAAACACTCGCCAAACTGGTTTAAGGCACATCCTCCCCCAACACTGTCGGAAAATTCAAAGAGACCCATTCCTGGTGGGGGGAGGGGGTTGTGAACATGAATGCTTCTCACTAATGTAACACTAATATTACATTGCTTTGCCTAAGTTACAAATAAAGACATACAAAATATTTATCAATTTATATGCAAAATCTCACATCACAACACACCTGTTCTATTTTTCTAGCGCCATCTGAATGCCAGCCAATCAGCCTTTCAGAGTGTATTTATATAAAATGGCTCACACTGTTTTAGTTTCAATTTGCTTGTTGGTTGTTTCCATACCCCTCTTTTTCCTACATTGTATGTTTTCATCCCAATTTCTCTCTTTCTGTTTCCCTTTCTCCACATTTTGTTCTGCAAAAATGATCCAGAGTAAACTTTACTGTATTTTTAAAAAGTTGGTAATAAATTACCAAGTGATTCCTGGCATAATAATTATTTCAATTTTATGCCACAGTTTTTGTTTGCTGTACACTGTACATTGGTTAATAACTTTGTTGTAATTGTGACTGTTTTGTATATTACACGTGGGCATGACTTACTGTTAACAGATTTAGTATAAATTCATTTTAAACTTTTAATTTCAGAGAAATGGACAACATTTATTTTTATAGCACATTTTCATGCAAATGATGTAGCTCAAAATAAAATAAAATAAAAATAAGTTTAGGCAGTATTAAATAACAAAGAATAAAATAAGGTCCAACGGCCAGGAAGACAGAAGAAAAACAAAAAAAAAAACTCCACAGGCCTGAAGAAAAAAACAAAATCTGCAGGGGTTCCAAGGCCATGAGACTACCCAGCTCCCACTGGGCATTCTACCAAACATAAATAATCTAAATCAGTCCTCATGGTTTTCAGGCTTTACGTGGAAGAATTTGATGATGGTGGTTATGTGGACATCTGGCCTTCAATCCATCAATGTAGGGACTGCATGGCGCCTTGATAAGATGGTGGTGGCTTAGATCGCCAACACAGAAAAAACAGAAAAAGAAGAGCAGAGAAGGTAGGAATTAGTATGGATTGTGAAGCCATGATAAAATGGTAATTCAATGCATTAACAGTATACCAGGGTTACACTAAAATGTAGCTATGAGGAAGCCATGTTAAAATAATGGGTCTTTAGCAGTTTTTTAATGTGCTGCACTGTATTAGCCTGGAGAATTTCTGTATGTAAGCTATTCCATATTTTAGGTGCATAACAGCAGAAGGCTGCCTCACCACTTCTTTTAAGTTTAGCTCTTGAAATTATAAGCAGACATTCATGTGAATATCTAAGGTTACGATTTGAAGTGTAAGGTGGCAGACATTCCGAAATATAGGATGGAATAAGATTATTTAAGGTTTTGTAATCCATAAGCAGTATTTTAAAGTCAATTCTAAATGGTACGGGTAACCAATGTAATGGCATCAAAACTGGAGAGATGTGCTTAGATTTTCTTTTCCTAGTTAAGATTCTGGCAACTGCATTCTGCACTAGCTGCAACTGATTGATGTCTTTTTTGGGTAGTCCTGAGTGTGTTACAGCAATCTAGTCAACTAAAAACAAAAGTATGAACTAATTTTTCAGCTTCTTGGAAAGTTATAAGGGATCTAACTTTAGCTATATTTCTTAAGTGAAAAAATGCTGTCCTAGGACATCACATTAAAACATGGCGTATGGACAAAAGTAGAAATGTGCATACACACAAACAAATTCAAATGCACAAAACCATGCGTAAGCCAACTTCCATGCACTTCAGCTCCAAAAAGTAAAGTAACGGACGTGCATGCACCTGCTGTCCCACCCCACCTTCATCCAGAATTTTGCATATTTTAATATGCCTTGTCTCTTAGAATGTCAGAGGGCTGGGACTCTGAAGTGTGGAATATCCTCAATTGAGGAGGCAAAATGGTGGAGGGGTTGGCTAGGGAGAAGAGAAACAGAGCAAGTTACTTCTAAACTATCCTTTTTACCCCCACAATTGTAAGTGCAAACATAATAATAGGCTCCTTAGCCATAAAACCTTGCAATAGCATAAAATCAAGGTTAAAGTTAATTTATGAAACAATTCACTACTTTTATTTAAAATAAGAAAATGTCCTCAAAAGTTTAGAAGCAGTGTTTCTGCGACCAAATATTGAACTTTGAAGTAAGTTGCAATGTCAAAGGTCTCAATCATGATCTAAAGAGAAAAAAAAAGTATTCTCCTACCTTCTTCTTCTTCTTTCGGCTGCTCCCGTTAGGGGTTGCCACAGCGGATTATCTTCTTCCATATCTTTCTGTCCTCTGCATCTTGTTCTGTTACACCCATCACCTGCATGTCCTCTCTCACCACATCCATAAACCTTCTCTTAGGCCTTCCTCTTTTTCTCTTGCCTGGCAGTTCTATCCGTAGCATCCTTCTCCCAATATACTCTGCATCTCTCCTCTGCACATGTCCAAACCAACACAATCTCGCCTCTCTGACCCTCTAATGTACTCATTTCTAATCCTGTCCATCCTCGTCACACCCAATGCAAATCTTAGCATCTTTAACTCTGCCACCTCCAGCTCTGTCTCCTGCTTTCTGGCCAGTGCCACCGTCTCCAACCCATATAACATAGCTGGTCTCACTACCATCCTGCAGACCTTCCCTTTCACTCTTGCTGATACCCTTGGCCTAAATACTAAGACAGAATGTTTAAAGGAGACTCACTTAACAAGTAAGGACCAGTTTCGATTGCAAAGAAATTGGAGAATCTTTTCACTCCAGGTATATAAAGAAAGAAAGATCCATGAAAATTCTAGTAAAATGGAACATTTTAGTCTGGTCATTGATGAGTCAATTTATATATCAGACATCGCACAGATCATGGTGCGGTGGTGCAGATCTTCTTGAAGAAGTGTTCACACTTCTCCCGCTTAAGAGAAGACCAAACTAGATGAGAGGATATTTGCTTGACTCTGTTTCATGTTTTTAATGGGCTAAGAAATATAATTAACGCAAGTAAACTGGTATTGGTTACTCCATCAATCATTGGGAAGGAAAAGGGTCTTATATGATGCTGAATGAAGAGGCAGAGATAGACAACATTTTTGCATATCATGGCATTCTCCATCAAAAACAGTTATTTGTAAACTGAAAAAATGAAATCTGAAGGTGACAAAGGAAAGCGTAGTTAGAATTGTAAATCACTGTACATCTGAGGGCAAACACTAAAGTACCCACAGTTTCAGTATTTAGTTAAGGAATATGAAATGCACTATCACAACCTCATACTACATGCCAAATTTCAATGATTAAGATGAAGTAGTGTTTTATCAAGGTTTATTAATTTTTCTCCCAATAATCCAGCAGAGGGAGTGCACTGATCTGGCATATGACAATGATCAAAAATTCATACTGAATGTTGCTGTTCTCACTGACATCATAGGGCATGTAAATACACTAAATCTGAAGTTACAATAAAACAAAAATGTTCTCCCTGTTCTTGTTAGTAATGTTTTAGCTTTTCAGGAAAAGCTATTTCACTTTCAAGAACAGCTTCAAGAAGATGATCTTACTCATTCTCCACCCATGAGTTCCTGAGTAGGTCAGCTGTGTAGCACTACTTTCCACCTGGAGGAGTTCACCAATCATCCCAATGATTTGTGTAGTTGAAAATCCCTTTAGTACCATAGTAAAATCTGCTTTGGGGCTCACAGAGATGTTTGGTGTTTCAAAATCCAGATTTGAAAATGAGCTTATTGATTTGCAGAGTAAGTGCATTTTGCAACACAGTTTTGCATCCAGTGACTCATGCAGTATTGCATTTTTAGCAATGTACTGTATATTACAAAGTGCAAACAGCACAATTCCCTCACTGACAAGCACCTCACCGACTGTTTGTGTGCTGCAACACTTGGATATCAACCTGACATAAGGAAACTGGTCAGATGAATACAAACCCAGTCTTCACATTAGACAAGTTTACAGTGTGCGTTTTTCTATAGTATGATATGAAATGCACTTTAATGGGCATACGAGCTATCATTGAAAGTAATTGCAGAGTACATTTTTTCATTAAATTGCCACATGCTGTGAACATAACTAATCATAATTGAATTTTCATCAAGTAAAATATTTTACAGTTGTATAAAAAATTGTTTCAGTTAGACAAGAGGGAATGGTAATAAACATCCTGACTATACAGGGTGAGCCAAAAAAGAAGTAACACATTTCAAACGTTTATTCCACAAAAACACTACAAAAGAAAATCAATATCATTATGACACAAGAAAGGCTATACAAAAGAGATTTTTTTTCCCTATGTTTTAAAAATGATATCTTCAAGATGGTGGCCATCATTAGCTATAAACTCTTTGAGATGATTTCTGAGTGCTCGCATGACTCGTTCAACCATTTCAAGGGGAATAGCAGCGATTTTATGGCGAATAATGTCCTTGAGGGCTTCATGGTTTTGAGGTCGGTGTGTGTACACCTTTGACTTGAGATATCCCCACAAGAAAAAATTGTATGGAATGAGATCAGGCGAACGTGAAAGCCACCCAGCATCGCCACGCAGGGAGATCAGCTTCCCCAGAAACATCTCCCGCAAAACTTGCATAGATCTCTGCACCGTATCAGCTGTTGCTCCATCCTGTTAAAACCAGGCATCCACCACATCCAATTCTTCCAGTTGGGGCTGCAAAAAGTTCTCTAGCATTTCAATGTAACATTCTTAAGTGATGGTGACCATTGCTCCCCCCTCCTCAAAAAAGTAAGGCTTTCAATGCCAAATTCTGCAACAGTGCACCAAACTGTAACACACTTACTGTACAGGGGTGTCTGATGAAGTTCACAAGGGTTGGTTTCAGCTCAACAGCAAAGTTTTTCCTTATTTACGTAACCATTCAAATGGAAATGTGCCTCGTCGCTGCACATGACGATGGCATGTCAATGAACGGTTTGCAGAATATTCACACACAACTCTCTACGGCTCTCCCAGTCTCTCTCATTGAGTTCCTGCACTACCATTATTTTGCATGGATGGAAATTAAGGTTGTCATGCAAAATCCTCCTCAAATACATGTTGGAAATGCCAAAGGCAGAAACATGTTTGCACGCTGTCTAGGAGTGTGCAAAATTTATGCCTTACAGCTTGAATGTTTTCAGGCTTTCATACAGTCCGAGGATGGCCTAGAGATTTTCTGTTCAACTGTTTAAATTTAGCAACCCACTGAAGACTTGTTTTCCCATTTGGGACATCACCATTAGGAGGAAAATACGTTGCATAGTGATGATGGATTCGTTGTTTTTGAAGAATGTTTCAACAGCGAAAGCACAGTGCACACTGGACCAAGGCATGTTGCCAGTTGAAAACTACAAGGGATCGGCTATCAAAGGACGCCCACCCCAACCCACTCAGTTAACTCTGCCTCGCGCAATGACCTTGAGAAATGTGGTACTTCATTTTGGCTCACCCTGTATTAGTTTGGATTTATGGAGAGGCATGGCAGTATTCAAATATTACTTCATATTAGGAGAAATATGCAAGTCATTTAAAGGAGCAAAAGTGGATTGGATAATAAATTGTTAATAAGTCCAAATTACAGTAAAGTCTCAAATAGCTTTCACTATTATTTTAATCTGGATTTTTTCTTTACTCTCCATTTCAGATAAATGTTATTTAATTAAAATTATTCTTATCTAGTGATATGTCATTATTACAACAAGAGAAATCTTATGTTAGCTCACTTTTAAAGAAAGTGCTAATTGCAACACTTATTATCCTCTTCAATTTGGGATTGTTTTTTAAACTTAAGTCTTTAGGAAACAACTAACAAACAAAAATATCAGAAAATGTTTACGTGGTTTGTGTTGCAGCCCTTCAGTCAGGCTAATTCCCTGCTTTCAGCCCCTGAGATACATTAAGTTGAGTAGCACGGCTCTAAAACATATGGACAAAATTTATAATATTTACTTAATTTGGATTTGAGTATAACAATTTAATTCATGTGCATATATTGGGCCCAAACGTTTATTTGCATAGAGTGGTGTTTTTTTCTGCCTCCAAAGACAGAAAGCCTTCAGGAAACTATTTTTCTCCTATAGTGTATATTACATTGAACATATGTCAAAGATTTGATACTAATTGTCTGCATTTAACAAGTACATGGTAATATTCCTGCAACATAACATACAGAAGTGCATTTCCAATTCTATTTGCAAGGACTTTCATCAAAATCAGTGTTTAGCAGTGAGAAAGTCCTGTAGTCTGTACACTGTCTGAAAGACTTATTTTATTCAAAAAATGAAAAGTGATACCTGACATAGCACTATAGATAGGAGTTTCTACTTGAATAAACTAAATTTGCTTTTAAATAAATTTTGCCTTATATGCTTCTAATCCTATATCTTTAAATCTTTATACAGATTTTACAGCATTCAAGTGTGGTAATGTGCCTTACTGGCATTACCTAGGCTTAAATAAAATTTGTCAAGTGTCCTCTGCAGTGTTGACAGGCATTTGTTTGTAATAAAAAGTTAAAGTTTAGAGAAAGGAAACTTGCCTTTTTTCCTTCTGTATAGAATGCAGATGGAAGTCTTCTCTGACCTTATTAGCGCCTTTTGGAGAGTGTCGCGGTAGGTTTCGTGTAACATGGAGAGACAGCCTTGCCATTAACCGGCCGGGATGGCATTAACGGTTTTCCACTCTTGCGTGTGCCTCCTGCGGCCCCATAACTCCAAAAGTGTAAAAGAAAGGGTGAAGCGTCATAATATTAATTTACCGCGGTTTAGAAAAGGGATCCCATGTGTGTAGTTGTCTGGGCAGTAGCTCAGGGGAAGGACGTGGCAATTTAAAAGTGCTTACGGTAACTTAAAGCAGAAGCGCAGTTGCGTCTGAAAAGCCGGCACAGCTATGCGCGGCGCGCGCACGCGCCGGTTGCTTGATCTATTAATAGTGTTTTTGCAGGGCAAGAGACGCCACTTCGCGCCGACGAGTTCTCGTCATCGCGCGGTTATAGGGATGACTTAGTACAGCTTAATTGGTCGGCACAGGGGCGCCGAATATAAAAAGAACTCGTGGCCCCTAGAGCAGTGCTCCGCAACCGGTGTGCCACGGCACACTGGTGTGCCTTGAGCCGATACAGGTGTGACGCGGTCAAATAAGACAATTTTCTAACTAAATAATATTTCAACGGTCCTCCTTAGAAACACAATAACGAGAATACGTGCAATGAAATATTCGCGTAAATAACCTTTTAAAGGTTTCATAATTGTATGTGTCTTTTCTCTGAAATAATAAATCCCATCGCCTGGCGCCTGTCGCCTACGACGTAGGCCCTACGTAGTCGCCAGACAACTCCGTAGTATGCTTTGATAGGCAGAGCGCTCCGTGCCCTCACCTAGATTCAATTCAAGCCGACGTGTTAGTCGTGCTACGTCGCATTCACTCGTCTTGCGACAGTAGTTATCATTCATTACTATTAGTTGTGTTGCTGAATTGTGTATGGTTAACGTTCTTCGTGTGATTCATATTTAGTTTTATACCCCTTTAAATATGGATAAATTTTTACGTGGAAAAGATTCGTCTTCACGTACAGATGATGAAGAACCCAGCACAAGTGTTGCAAAAAAAACAAAGAAGATTGTGAAATGGAAGTACAACGAAGACTACATTCGATATGGATTCTCGTGGCGTGGTGACGAAACGGCTCCAAAGCCACAATGTATCATTTGCGGCGATCAGCTATCAAACGAGGCAATGGCACCCAGTAAACTAAATCGCCATCTAAATTCAAACCATCCCAGTTACGCCAAAAAAGACAAACAACTCTTGTGTTAATTAAAAATGATAAGCGGTCATTCTTAAAAGATCTTGACCAATAACTTCGGGTTGCGCTGTCAAATATTGAGCCGAATATAAAACTTTTGTGTTCATTGAAACAAGCGCAGGTATCACATTAATCAGTCATTATGTTATAATAATTATTAAGATTGCATAAAAGTAAATATAGTATAGTTTTTATGTATGTATACTTATAATAAATGTATACTTATAATAAAAAATGAAAATTTATTGTAAAATTTGTGTATTAAATTAATATCTATATATCGGTAGCGTAGCTGGAGATCATGTTGCCCGGGGCGGTGAAAAATTTGACGGCCCAAAGCTGAAAGCAATTTTTTTTGCGCCTCCTCAAGGAACAAAAAAAAAAAAAGGAATCTACCGTAGTTTGGACGCCCCTAAATAGCTGGCGCTCGGAGCGGACCACACCCCCATACCCCCCCCCCCCAGCTACGCCACTGCTATATATATTGGCTTTTGATGTGCCGCGGAATTCTAGGAAGAACTTTGGTGTGTCGTAGGTGAGAAAAGGTTGCGGAGCACTGCCCTAGAGGTTGGTCCCTTTCTGATTAGATCTTTCTGGAGAAAGGTACTCAGTAGAACAGCTTGGATTTACCAAACATTACGGCTTGTGCTTTGTTTTTTTGTAAATATTTGTTCTTGAAAATATCTCTGGAATATTTTTTATTGGAGGTATTTATTTGGGTTATGGGTTTTGGTGCACTGTTTATTTTTGTATATAGTCACTATTTTTGAACATCATTTATTTACTGTTTTTGTGTGTCTTTTGCGGTATTGAACTGTGTTTTAATATATAAATTCCGCAGGACATTATTTTTGTTGAGTGCACCTGTAAATAAAACTTCACTTTATTTTTAAAAACCCAACCCTTTTTGTGTCCGTGTCTCCCAGTCTACCATTATCATCCTGGTCACGCTCGGTCCCATTTACTAGACATTCAGAGTGTAGGTTGGTGTTTTTATTTCCCACTACACGGGGTGTCACATCAAGATGCCTGGGCACTTTGGAGGTTTGCCCACCTTCTCTATATACTATATTTGGAACTTAAGAGACTATATAGTAAACAAACAAATCTATCCAAGATAACAAATAAATGAGAGCTAGCAGAAAAACAATGGTAAAGCTACTATTTCTTGATAAATAAAGACCTTGAGTTCAATATCACTAATGCTATAAGTACTTCTGTGAAGTTCATAATATAATATATATGTAGGGGTGAAGGCACTGGACTTTAAACCACAAATAATGGTTCAGTTCTTTCTGTTAATACTTGTAACATATCCTTATTTTGTAAGCCCTCTTGGATAACAATTTAGAAAATATATAAGACTAATAATAACACATATTCAAATCTACAATTTTATTATTGTGCATTATTATATACAGCTACACATACACATAGGGATCCTGCAGATGAAGTCTCAGGTGAAAGCTTAATTGTCAGTCACCCCACAATTAGAATTAGAATTCCCTTCGCATTCATACATAGATATCCTTAAATAGATAATGGAGAACACATCTCAGAATATTCTACAGGAGTCTTTACTTACATAAATATCCTTACATAGTCAATGGAAATTTAATATGTCTCACAATATTCTATAGGAGTCTGCATTTATCACCAGTACTGACAAACATATGGGTGTCATTGTGACATAATTAAAAGCTCAACTCTTTTGGTTATGTTACCAACCAAACAATATGCCTTGCTTTTACCGCAGTTCTCTTTTCTTTTGAGTAGCGACTTCTTAGCCTTAATAAATCCTATGGGCAGGTAACGTGGTTGCCCCTATAGTGGTGTCTTAATTTTCAGTTTATTATTTCAATCACTTTAGATATAAAGGCAAAGTATAGAAATTTTAAAGCAACTTGGTATTTATTAAATGAATAATATTATCAAATAGAGCAAGGAATGTTAGAAAATAAGATTGATAGTAAAGTCTTTAGAAAAACCTTATGAAAAATGTCAAAGATTGGATGTGTCCTGGGCAGCTTTTGATCTAACAATCGATATTATTCATGAAATGCTCTCGCAAAAGTTCCAATGTAATGATAATGTTTCTCAGTCTCCGTTTCTGACATCACCCACTTCTGACATTATTTCTGTCATTGCTGCTTTTGGTCCCTTGGATAAGCCATAGTTATCTTAAAATTCCACATGGATTTTCTGGAGAGGTAATACTATACACACCTGATTGGCGAACTGTCAATGTAATGGATGTCTTCACTCAAACTCCTTGATCTTTTTATGCATGTCCATTTCCAATGCTATAAAGTAATCAATACAGCCTGAGGCATCATACTGGTCTTATGATTTCTTTATACAGATGTTTTTAAAGTGAGGTAAAATTTGAGAAGAGGAGAAGCTTTGATAATAATTACTTCCTTAAGTGTTAAGTTCATCCTGTCAATTTGAGCAAAATGTTTGTTTTAAGGTGATACAATTCAGGAAGTGAAGACACTTTGATATTAAGTGTCCTTGTAAAATTATGTTCATCTTGTTTGTGTAAGCAAAAAAATAAAATAAAATATAAAATTTTAAATCCAAGGGCCTCATGTATAACACCATGCTTAGAATTCACACTAAAACATGGCGTCCGGATAAAAGTAGAAATGTGCATATGCACAAAAGAATTCAGATGCATAAAACCATGCATAAGCCAACTTTCACATGCGTCTTCTTCTTCTTTCGGCTGCTCCTGTTAGGGGTTGCCACAGCGGATCATCTTTTTCCATATCTTTCTGTCTTCTGCATCTTGTTCTGTTATACCCATCACCTGCATGTTCTCTCTCACCACATCCTTAAGCCTTCTCTTAGGCCTTCCTCTTTTCCTCTTCCCTGGCAGCTCTATCCTTAACAATCTTTTCCCAATATACTCAACGTCTCTCCTCTACACATGTCCAAACCAACGCAATCTCGCCTCTCTGACTTTGTCTCTCAACCGTCCAACTTGAGCTGACCCTCTAATGTACTCAATTCTAATTCTATCTATCCTCATCACACCCAGTGTAAATCTTAGCATCTTTAACTCTGCTACCTCCAGCCCTGTCTCCTGCTTTCTGGTCAGTGCCACCGTCTCCAACCCATATAACATAGCTGGTCTCACTACTGTCCTGTAGACCTTCCCTTTCACTCTTGCTGATAGCTATCTGTCACAAATCACTCCAGACACTCTTCTCCACCCATTCCACCCTGCCTACACTCTCTTTTTCACCTCTCTTCCACAATCTCCATTACTCTGTACTGTTGATCCCAAATATTTAAACTCATCCACCTTCGCCAACTCTACTCCTTGCATCCTCACCATTCCACTGACCTCCCTCTCATTTACACACATGTATTCTGTCTTGTTCCTACTGACGTTCATTCCTCTCCTCTCTAGAACGTATCTCCACCTCTCCAGGGTCTCCTCAACCTGCTCTCTACTATTGCTACATATCACAATGTCATCAGCAAACATCATAGTCCACGGGGACTTCTGTCTAATCTCGTCTGTCAACCTGTCCATCACCATTGCAAATAAGAAAGGGCTCAGAGCCGATCCCTGATGTAATCCCACCTCCACCTTGAATGCATCCGTCACTCCTACCGCAGACCTCACCACAGTCACACTTCCCTCGTACATATCCTACACAACTCTTACATACTTCTCTGCCACTCCCGACTTTCTCATAAAATGCCGCAACTCCTTTCGAGGCACCCTGTCATATACTTTCTTCAGGTACATAAATATGCAATGCATCTCCTTCTGGCCTTCTCTATACTTCTCAATCAATACCCTCAGAGCAAACATCACATATGTGGTGCTCTTTCCTGGCATGAAACCATAGTGCTGCTCATTAATCATCACCTTCCTTCTTAACCTAGCTTCCACTACTCTTTCCCATAACTTCATGCTGCTTCCACATGTATGTCATCTGGACCAATGGCCTTTCCATTCTTCATCCTCTTCATAGTTGTCCTTTCTTCCCCATTGCTAAACCTTTTCTCTCTCTTTTTGTCTTCATTCATTGTGGACGAAAAAGGCACACTGACAGCAGGCAGATAACATTTCTTTAGTTCTCTTTATTATTTTACTTGGAGTCACAGTGAGCAGGTTTCAGAAGAGCAGGCAATCAATATTACATGACAGCGTCAGGGCTCTCTGAACCATTGTATATTGGGTGGGGCAGGTTTTTATACCCCTAGAATGCGTGATTTAATATTCATTATGAAAATGCAACAGTCAACACTTTATTATACACAATCCTTGAGCCCCTTCAATGCTCCTTTTGCAATTTGATTCCTTGGCTCCGTGTTATGGTATTCAGATGTAAACAAAGGGAGAACGTGATAAGGCAGTCTCAGTGTGGAAGCTTAGACCTTGAGTCCTTCTGACAAATATTTTTTCTGTTAGCTCAGCAAATCATGTTTTTAAAGCTTACTTCTGCTTAACTCCTTAGACAAGGATTAGTACAAGGGAACGAAGAGAACATTCATCTTCCACATTCCCTCCTTTTGAGCAAACAAAAAAAATACTTGATCAGGGGAGAGTTGAGCGGGAAAGGGTACGAGAGGGGGAAGGAGTGGAGTGGGCGGAGGAGTGTGGGGTGGCTGTGCTGATCTGAAGCCACAATCAAGGGTGCCATCTTTTGAAATGTGAGACGTGAATCCAGGCAGGCAGTCCCTCAACTTTAACAGCGTGTGGTGTTGACAGCAGAACTTGGAACGGTCCTCTCCACTGAGGGTGATGCCAATGTTTCCTTCGAGTATCTCTAACCAGGATCCAGGTGCCCAAAGGAATCGGGGAGTCTCTAGATGGGAAACTGGTCCTCCAGGCCTGATTAACCTGCTCGTGGACTTCTTTCAGGGAAGCTCGGAGACCTGTAAGACTAGAGAGAAGATCATTGTCCACGATATGCACTGTAACATTACCTATGACCATGCCGAGTGGCATGGGCTGTCCGGTCAGAATTTCAAATGGCGACAGCCCTAATTGTCGGTGTGTCCTCCCTCTTAATCCCATTAAGGCCAGAGGTAGAGCATCAGGCCAAGTTAAATTTGCTCACAGATTTTAGCCAATTTAGATTTCAAGGTACTATTGCATCTCTCTACTATACCCTCACTTTGAGGATGGTATTTGCAATAATAATGTATGTTAATTTGGAACCAAGTAGTCAATTTATTAATTACAGAATTCACAAAATGACTCCCATTATCAGTCTGCAATTTCTGTGGTATTCCCCATCTTGGAATGATTTCCTTTATCAAAGCTTTTGCCACAGTTTTGGCGGCTGTATGTTTGGAAGGGAAACTTCCACCCATCGGGAGAACACATCAACAATTACTAAACAGTATTGGTACCCCTTTGATGGTGTTAATTCAATGAAGTCCATTTGAAAGTGTTCGAATGGACCCATTGGGTTAGGTGTAACAGCGGGACTTACCTGAATACCCTTTCCTACATTAAATTTCTGACATACTGGACAATGTTTGCAGAATTGCTCTGCGTATCTAGAGAAACCTACTGCTTGCCAATGCCTCTTGAACCATTGCATCCTTTTCAGCGTGATCCAGTACATGTGCAATTCTTGCCATACCTGGAAAAGAAGCTTTTGGGAGGAAAGGTTTGTTATTTTGCTTATGGGTCGAGACTCCATCACAGAGGGATCCTTCTTTGGACCATTTTCTCTTTTCTCTGTCCGTGGCTGCACTCTGTAAAGAGATAATTTGATTGGGTCTTTGTCATCTTTCTGTTGAAATAAAGAGATGGGTGTGTTATTATAAGTAGCCTGTTTAGCAAAGTGATCAGCTAATTCGTTTCCTTTGCTGACAGGGTCCTGTTTCCCAGTATGGGCTTGACATTTAACAATTGCTAATTTTGATGGTTTGGTTATTGCTTCTAAGAGGGATTCTATTAGCTTTTGATATTGGACGGGCTTTCCAGTACTGGTCTGAAATCCCCGTAATTTCCATAATGCTCCATGATCATGGCAGACTCCAAAAGCATATCTGGAATCCGTATAGATTGTTATGATTTTTCCCTCTGACAACTGACAAGCTCGGGTGAGAGCTGTCTGCGCGCTTAAACTGGAAGAAATTCGGTTTGCTTCCAGCAGGTGGTCACCTTTGACCACTGCATAGCTGGTTGAAGATGTTCCATTTTCCAATCGTAGGTTTTATAACCTTAGTTATTTCATCATGACAGTTGTGGGGCTCTCCTTCCTCTTCAGTTGGAAGAAGAGTAGCTGGATTTAAGGTGGAGCACCTTTCTATGGTACCGTTTGACAACATACAGAGTACATTTTGATAGTGTATTGCCCTAGCAGTAGTGAGATGTCAGGTTTTAGCCTGTACTAAAATGGAGTGTACGGCATGAGGCACTTTCACCACTAGGGGGCTCATGAGCAGTATATCTGTACTGGCTAGCACGGCCTTTGTTGTAGCTGCTACAGGTCTGAGACAAGGTGGAACACCTGCAGCCACTGGATCCAATTTTTTCGAAAAATAGGCTATTAGCCTTTTTTTATCTCCATGGAGTTTTTAGAATTGCATTCATTCATAGTTAGAACTGCATTCATTCATATATATTCATATATATCCCTCCTTTTCGTCCACAAACAGAGTGAATGGACGAGAAATAGTCAGGGAGAGTAGTGCACATTTTAAATCACATAGAGCCTTGTCAGCCTGCTATTCCACTGCATGCAGCCAGATGGCAGCGTTAGCAAGATTTTGTAAAGGCTGTGCTCTTCCTGAAAAACTTACAATCAAACAACTTCTCAGGCTGCAAGCTGGTACTACTTTTAAATTAGGAATTCATCTTACCGTGGTGCTATACACGCTAGTTTCCAGATCATGAAAAAGTCTGTGGCGGAACTGGGTCAGCGACAAACAAGGAAACACTCATTTCCGTGGCGACCCAAGTTCCAGCAGCAAACAAAGACAATCCATTTCGGGAAACACACAGCACAACTCCACAACAAGAAAACTTTCCCATCAAAAGCTATGCGGCCACAGAGAATATCCCGACTTAACCTGTTGTTTTGTGACCGGTCTTGGAAGGTTTTGAATGATGGTTATACGGCCGCTAGAGAGAGCTCTTGTATCGCAAGAAATGTCATGACCTAAATATTTAACGGTAGTTTGGACTAACTGCATTTTTTTTTTTTTTTTTTCTCTCGACACTTTTTTTTTTATGGCCATTTTTCTCCTAAACACAATAGCAATTTTCTGAGTGTCATGTGCACTTTTTTCTTTCTTTCTTTTTTCTCAGTAGTACTACACACCATTATATCATCCACATACTGTATCAATATACTATCTTTATCTGGCCAGAATCCTTCTAGATTTCGAGCAACTGCTTGGGCTTCAGTGTATACCTGAGGCAAAACGGTCCATGTCCAACGACGGTTTTGGAAAGTAAAGGCAACAGAAAAGAAAGCTTTAGCAAGGTCAATAACAGAGAAATAATGGGCGGACGGGGGTATCGTAGAAAGAATAGTGGAAAGATTAGGAACGATAGGTGCTCTGGGAAATATTGCAGAATTAACTTGTCGAAGACCTTGGACAAGTCGCCATGAACCATCAGCCTTTTTAACAGGTAAAATGGGGGAGTTGACTGGAGAGTATTTAATTGGAATAATTGCTGCACGTTTCACGAGATCGGAATGCACGGCGGAAATGCCAGCTTCTGCTTTGGGAGACAGAGGATACTGCATACGGTGTGGGCGGAAGGAAGATTTTGGGAAAATCACCAGTGGCTCACAGTGTGCTATCCTTCCATAATCATTTTTCCCTTGGGACCACAGTGCTAAGGAAACATGGGGAACTGAATCTCCTAAATAGAAAACGCTTTGTGAATATGTGAGGTGCACTGAAGCAACAGCTTTAGTAGACAACAAAAATACATGGAATGTGCAAAGTTTCAGGGCATGTGCTGGAGGAAAGAAAAGATTCTAACCAAGGTGTGTCCACTTCTGTAGGGAAATACTGGGCAGTACAAGGCAGGGTGTCCGGGACTTGTAAGTAGGGAAATAGGCATGAGGGGAAAGAATGAAGGGCTTTCAAGAGGAAGGTGTGCGGGGAGATGTTCAGGGTCCAGGCTGCAAAAGAGGGCTTGGGGTGTGTAGTTTTGGCACAGGAGCTTAGGAATGGAGCAGCAAAAATCCTTGTTCAGTTAAAGAAATTGAGACTGACAATTAAGTCATAAGATCCCATCCCAGCAGTTTCACAGGGCACAAATGATTTAACAGAAAGCAACGAGTCAATAATGAAACTGTTAGTGCTGAGCTGTAATTGCAGAGGTTTTAGACCAGCAAAATATGAGGCTGTCCCGAGGCAGTAAGAACTTTTACTGTATCTTTCGAGGCAGGGACCTCTTTCAGCGCGTGTCTCCTGTATCCACTTCAAAGACAGTTTCTTTGCCATTAAAGTCAATAAAAGATCAGTTTCAGCATGACGAGTAAGCAAAGGAAACTGGAAAAAGTGGCTGGGGTCCCTGATAATTCTTAGGACCAAGGAATGTCATTAGGCTCAGGGAGAAGGGGTGACGGAGGCACTTGTGTGGGCAGTTGCGTCTGAAATGTCCAAGTTCACCGCAGCCGTAACAGGCATATGACGCTGGCGTCTGCTCCGAAGGGTTAGGCATCTGAGCGAAAGGATTATTAGGGTTTGATAAATGGAACCCGCATCCTCTTCCGCACCCTTGCCCTCGACCTCCAAAGAATTTTCCGCGTCCTCTCCCCCTAGCCTGGTCAGTTCTTCCAGTATAGTAATTTATTTGTGCAGCCAAAAGTTTAGTCTGTGTCTGACTCTTTTAATTTAGTCTGTCTGTCAGCATGCTCTGCATGACGCTTGACTTCCTCGAACGTTGCGGTCTCCCAGCCTTTTGCAGGATGTGCAGACTTTGCTTTGAATGTCACTTCTCAGTCCCGAGATGAAAGGAGGCACTGCGGCACGAGTTCTATCGTTTGTATTGTCTAGCCCAGAATGATTAGCCATCAGATCTTGCAATCGGTGAGCCCATTAATCCACTGTCTCATCTTTTTTCTGCTTAGCGGCTGAAATTAGTGACCAGTCTGTGCCCTTTTTATATTTTTCTGCCAGGGCTCCTTTCAAAGGCTCTCACTGGGCGAGGAAAGGACCTTCATTCCAACGCCAAGGGGCACCGTTATGATCACCGTGATTTACAGTTGCCCATGTAGTGCTCAGCTGTTGACGGAGCACCTGTGTCCACTCTGCAGCATTTGTTTTATACATGTTATTCAGCTGCTGTAACTGCTTCACAAATTTCAGTCCACCGACTGCTTTGGGATCAGGCAGTTCAGACACCACATCTTTTAATACTTGAATGTCCCAATTTCGGTGAATCATTACAGTAGTGGGATTATTATTGCCTGGAAGTTGTGTGGGATCATGTCGGGGGTTGGGGACTTCAATGAGGGGGCAAGAGAATGTTGAGCCAGAAGGATTAGGGGAGCCGAAGGGGGAAGTAAAACCACTCATTAGGTTAGAGCGGAGGGTCTGACTTCTCGTGCACTGGGAGACAGATGACTCTTCTGGTTTCTGCCATTGCAACCCAGTAGCACCTTGTGAATGATCTGAATTATCTTCCTCAGGGTCAATATGTGAGGACGGGTCATAATGATATTGTTCATCGTAAAAACCTGCTCCAGACGGTTCGTCTGTTAACAGGGGTGCAGTTGGAGGAGAGGGTGCAGGAGGTGGAAGCGGGGGAGTTTGGTAAGGAGGGTGTTGGACAGATTACGGAGTATAGGGGGTCTTTCTTTTTGGTCTGCTTTCTTTTACTTTCAGGCTTGGGCGCTGTCTCTATCTTCATTTTCTGCAACACTAGCAAAAATTCTTCCTTGTCTTTTCGTGTTTTGACTTCAGCAGCCAGCAGGTCGTTACGCCTCTGCACCGCTTGCAAGGTCCTATCTAACGGCCATCTGTCATCACTCTGCTTATTCCACTTCTTACATGCCTTTTTAAAATCCAACCCAGTCTGATTCTCTATTAACTTTCTAGGGGACCCGTCTTTCAATCCCGACGGTGTACTAGGAGCCTGGTGATTCTCTGAAAATAATCCTTCTAACATTAGGTTTTGAGGACCCTGGGGGACCTGTTTGACTGGCTTGCTATTTGTTTTTTCCATAGTGAGCGGCGGGATATCAGCAGAAAGTGACCCAACCCTCGTTTATTCTCCGTTCTACCCACTGTCTGCTCCTATCCCTGGATTTCAACTTCAGGTGACTTCGTGTCCGTTTATTCGAGTCACCTGAGTAACCCGTTGAGACAAGAGTATGACTAGACAGCAGATAGAAAACTCGACCTTCCCTTTTCCAAATTTCACACGTACTCTAACTGCCCCTTTCACCCCTATTCCTCTTTTATTTTAGGAGCGTGCCACTCGCTCCTTTCTACTCCATTTCACAAGGGGTGACTTACTAACATTCACACTGTGCCGTCACTCTCTATGAATCCCTACCCTTCTATGGTTTCGATACAGTATTTTCTCTATTCTTTCTGCATGCTTTTTTTTCTTCTCTTTTTTCTGCGTATACGTCTATTTCTCCCAGCACACCAGTCAAACCTACGGGAATCCCCTGAATCTACTTACCGCGACTCCTTCTGCCTACCTGGAAAAATCCTGTCCAGTTGCTTTTCGTTTCGGTCATGAGGAGGTCAGCGACTCCCCACGCAGGAAAACGCCCGAGGTAGGCCAGTCCTAACTTTTACCGGAGCTGGTCCTCGATCCGCGGAAATCGGTCCACTTGGACGAACCTGCTCAGGGAGTCGTCTGCCCGTCTCTTGCCCCACGGTCGGGCGCCAGAAAACTGTGGATGAAAAAGGCACACTGACAGCAGGCAGACAATATTTCTTTAGTTCTCTTTATTATTTTACTCGGAGTCACAGTGAGCAGGTTTCAGAAGAGCAGGCAATCAATATTACATGACAGCGTCAGGGCTCTCTGAACCATTGTTTATTGGGTGGGGCAGGTTTTTATACCCCTAGAATGCGTGATTTAATATTCATTATGAAAATGCAACAGTCAATACTTTATTATACACAATCCTTGAGCCCCTTCAATGCTCCTTTTACAACTTGATTCCTTGGCTCCGTGTTATGGCGTTCAGATGTAAACAAAGGGAGAACGTGATAAGGCAGTCTCAGTGTGGAAGCTTAGACCTTGAGTCCTTCTGACAAATATTTTTTCTGTTTGCTCAGCAAATCATGTTTTTAAAGCTTACTTCTGCTTAACTCCTTAGACAAGGATTAGTACAAGGGAACGAAGAGAACATTCATCTTCCACATCATCAACCTCTCAAAGTACTTTTCCCATCTGCTTGTGAGTACATTTCCATCTTTATCCTTTATCACCCTAACCTGCTGCACATCTTTCTTAACTTTGTCCATCTGTCTAGCCACTTGGTACAGGTCCTTTTCTCCCTCCCTCCTTAGTGTCCAACCTCTCATACAACTCATCATTCGCCTTTTCTTTGGCCTTCACCACCTCTCTCTTCACCTTACGCCTTATCTCCTTGTACTCTTGTCTACTTTCTGCATCTCTCTGACTATCCCACTTCTTCTTCACCATCCTCTTCCTCTGTATACTCTCCTGTACTTCCCAATTCCACCACCAGGTTTCATTTTCCTCCTTCCTTTGTCCAGATGTCACACCAAGCACCCTTCTTGCTGTCACCCTTACAACTTCTGCTGTAGTTGCCCAGCTATCTGGCAACTCTTCATTGCTAACCAGTATCTGTCTCACCTCCTCCCTAAACTGAACCTTGCAGTCTTCGTAGATCCTTGGCTCTGCCCTCACTCTCCTCCTCTTCTTGATTTCTAGCGACATCCTACAGACCACCATCCTATGCTGCCTAACTACACTTTCCCCTGCCACCACTTTGCAGTCTCCAATCTCCTTCAGATTGACCCTCCTGCATAGGATGGAATCTACCTGTGTGCATCTTCTTCCACTCTTGTTCGTCACCCTATGTTTCGCCCTCTTCTTAAAATACGTATTCACCTCATCCACGTCCATCTTTTTGGCAAAATCCACTATCATCTGACCTTCTTCATTCCTCTCCTGTGACACCATATCTACCCATTACCTTCACATCTCCTCTTTTCCCTTCACCAACATGTCCATTGAAATCCGCTCCAATCACCACTTTCTGTCCCTTGGGTACACTGTCCATCACTTCATCCAGCTCATCCCAGAAATCTTCTTTCTCATCCATCGCACACCCAGCTTGCGGGGCATATGCATTAACAACATTCATCATTAAACCTTTAATTTCCATCTTCATAATCATCACTCTATCTGACGCTCTTTTCACCTCCAAAACACTCTTGACATACTTTTCCTTCAGAATAACCCCTACCCCATTTCTCCTCCCATCCACATCATGACAGAACAATTTGAATCCACCTCCAATCCACCTGGGGCCTCATGTATAAACGGTGCGTACGCACAAAAATGTTGCGTACAAATGTTTCTATGCTCAAACTGCGATGTATAAAACCTAAACTTGGCATAAAGCCACACACATTTTCATGGTAGCTCAAACCCTGGCGTACGCAAGTTCTCTGCTTGGTTTTGCAAATTGGTGGCACCCAGCATCAAGGCAGTGCTACTGTTCCTGTGTGCTTACCCTTTCTTTTTTAGATCCACATCCCTGACATGGCTTTATCATAAACACTGAAACTAACTGCATATTGTTTATTAGTTTAAGGCATCTGATTGTAACTAACCTGTAACAATATAATGGTCCATGGAATAGCCAAATAATTCCAAATACCATAGCTGCTTTAACGTTGTTATTCTCACTGCACCTTCTTTTTCTTCTTTCAGCTGCTCCCGTTAGGGGTTGGCAGAGCGGATCATCTTTTTCCATATTACTCTCACTGCACTACTTGGAGAATTTACATCACTATATCTGAGTGGGGAATCACAGTTCTACAGCAGCTGATCAGAAAGAGAATTATCGGTATACAGCATCAAGCACATGCTGCTTCAGCTATGCTGCCTATTTGAACTGCTCTCACACGGCAAAAGCTTCAAAGGCTTTTCTGTACGGACCTCGCGGTTCAGAAACAGTTTCATCCCAAGAACTATAAATGCACTCAATCAGTCCATCTAGTGTTTCTTATAGAACTGTTTGTACTTATAAGTACAATTACCTCACTGTAAACTTGCACTACAGTTATAATATTGCACAACCTGAGCCACTTTATAAAGCGTGTATTTAAATATGATGACAATATCATTTTTAAGATGAAATGCAGCAAAATATGTTTATTATATTATACAGATAAAACTTTAACTTCATTTAAATAATCTATATTGTTAAAAATGTGAGGACATGGGGCCGCAGCGTTAGCATTCACGGATTGTTACTGCCTCGCACTGTATTCTTGCTGGTGCTGACGCGACACTGGAAGGATAGATGGATAGAATAATTAAACACGTAGTACGAAGATATTTCAATGTTCCTTAAAAGCTTTGAAGAATCAGCATTCTAAGCTTACATATGGCTTAGCGTCTATTACAGAGCTGACTGTGTGGCGATTGGGTATTTGGAGAAAGAAAAGTAAGGACAGGAATTGGGGGTTAGTACGTTTTTCATCGAAGGTCACGCATGGCGCAGCAAGCATCTTGCATGTGACATGAACAATCACTGCGCCACCGTGTTCCCATGTTTAATAATATGCTTTAACTCCTATCATCATGAAAATATCACATATACATCTCAGTATTTTAATAATTCAGAGAGCTGTAATATTATGAATGTAATGGATTCTGTGTCCTGTCAGAGGAAAAGAAAGCCCGGAAGCATGTAGTGATTTACACACATAGAGCACATAGGAGATCAAATATAAAACAAAGCATTTAACGTGCTACTTTAGTTACGATGGGATTTAAGAAACTAGTAAATTATACAATTTTAAGATGAAGTTTATGATGTTCTACTTTAATGACAAAATAAACTGTGATTAAAGTGGAAATTTTGAGATTAAATTTGACATTTCATGCTTTTTTCCCCACTGTGTGCCTTTTTTTCTCTGTACCCTAATATGCTTTCATATGACACTCAGATGGTGGGCTACGACTCGCCTTTCCATGGCGACTTTGATACGTGACAACTTCTTTTTTTATTTTGGGCACTGTGCGACTGTATGAACAGCGCCATCATCTGGGGCAGCAGGAATGAATTAAAGAAAGGAACTTCATTGGATTGTAAGCTTGTCCGTTAAGTTAAAACTTGCAACAAGAGACAAGTTTTGCTTAATATTTGTATTCATGGTTATTCATGTTTTAACACAGTATCTAGGTTTAAAAGAAAGATACAACATTGAAACTTGACAATTTTGTAATGGAGGCCCCTTGAAACTTTCACTAAAATGATCCTTTCTGGAAACTCATTCTTTGTCAAAGTAGGTTGAATATCTCCCAATTCATCCCCATAGTGTATGCCTTACTGTATTAAGCCTCTGTTCTCACAGTTTACAGAGTATTTTATTTGAAATAAATGTTTATTTTTGCTAGTAAATCACATTTGGGGGTGGACAACACACCCAGCTTTGTTCTTTTTCCTTCAGTATGATAGTTTTTATAACTTTGATAGCAGCCTTTTAAGTCCTAAGCTCATCTCAAAATAATAATAACAAGTAAACAAAAAGAAAATCTCTCTATTTATAAAAAAAAAAAATTTGGAAGGTTGGAAGGAGACGTGATTTTCTCAGAGAGACACTTTCATGTCCAGCGAGACGAGTCTTTGTGCCAAGAGATTTAACCACACCCAGGGTCGGAAATAAAACAAAGAGTAGATGACAAAGTAGAATGTATTCACTCATGGGCAGTTATACATTGCATTGTCATGATGTAATTCCAAACAAGGAATCAAAAATCAATGCGATACTGATGAATAGGTAAAAGCAAAAAGAGATTGAATATATGGACATAGGAGATATAACAGAAGTGCACCATGCGAGATGCATATCACGCAGCACGGTAGTAGAAGCAAGCTAGCAGCTGATTGAGCAAAGAGGAGGTAAAAAAAAAAAAACAATTTGTTTTCCATTGTATCACCATTTAAGAGGGGATTTTGGAGGACCGACCACGTCTTCTTGGGGTGCGTTCAGCCCCCCACTCCAAAAACCAAGAGGCAAATTGGCTGGCGCATAGCACAGGCCTAGTGGGGGGGGGGGGGGGGATGGGTCAGGGGGTTGCAAGCGAAGTGAGCAGGGGGCGAAGCCACCTAGTAAAATATTAAAAAATAAGAAAAAGTAATCAGAAATCTTTCTCTTACTGATACCACAAAACTGCACTACTCTCTTCACCTCCCCTTTTTCAGATCTCCATACTCGTCATCAGTGGGCCTTCACCCAAATGTCCTTATGGCCCAATAGATTACAGCACCATCTCTTGTCCTCTGAGAAGCCACTTGATGCACATGGACCTGTAGGGGCTACTGAACACACAGGCAGCAGGATCTATTAGGTGGTCTTCTAGCCTGGTATCCTCAGATGAAAAGAATCAGATGTGATACCATGAGGTGCCTTGGACTTGGAGAAAAATGAATACATAAATGGACAACAAGATTTAATTAAAGAAGCAATCTTTGTTAAATCATTGACCCCACATAGGAATTATTGTGTATGTTTCAATAGATAAAAAATTAAATAGTTTAATAGAGTTTTCTTTTGATCACTCCATACAAATGAAGAAAGAGTAATTTGAAATTTGTCATTACAGCTTCTCTTTCCATCCAACAACTGCTCATTATGTAATACTACAGATGCTGTGTCTAGTTATTCATCATGGTGGTAAGCTGCACTGTCTCACTCATATCTTGGATATCTCGATATCTGTTAATGTATTTGGAATATGAGAAGTGGTGCACATTGGTGGCTTGTATGGCAAGGTATCTATAATAATAAAAGGCAAAGCCCTCACTGACTGACTCACTCACTGACTGACTCACTCATCACTAATTCTCCAACTTCCCGTGTAGGTGGAAGGCTGAAATTTGGCAGGCTCATTCCTTACAGTTTACTTACAAAAGTTAGGCAGGTTTCATTTCGAAATTCAAAGCGTAATGGTCATAACTGGAACATATTTTTTGTCCATACACTGTAATGGAGGAGGCGGAGTCACGTATCGCGTCATCACGCCTCCTACGTAATCACGTGAACTAAAAACAAGGAAGAGATTTACAGCACGAGTCACACGCGGGAACGAAGGTAACTGACGTTGTTCACTGTCTTTTAATACTGTGTAACCATACATATTCACACATGTGCAATTAAACGTGTGCATTTACGGGGTGATTTCTCAGGCTTAAAAGCACGCCTTTTACTAAAAAGGTAAATGCAAAACTATTTTCAATCAGTTTATTGAAACGCTCCCGTTAAGGATTGCAATAACATATTCGCGAGATAAAAGAACGAAGTAGGGGGAAATGGAGGAACAGCCGCAAACAGCGAAGAGCAAAAAATTAATTAAACAATTGAGAACGGAGCGAGTTAAGCATACAAGCATGTTCATAAGGGAAACAAAGCACGGTGTAAAACGTAACTTTTAATTAAGTTTATAGAAACGCTCCCGCTGTGGATTGCAATAACATATTCGCGAGATAAAAGTTTAATGAGAAGACACGAGGTATAAACGAACCACACGCCGTGGCACAACGTTAGGGGCAACAGTTTCAACCATTCTATGATCTGCTTCTCGCAACTGAAAGACGGCACATGGCGGATGTTAGCTGACTTGCTGACCGCAACGTTAGGGGCTTCAACTATGGCGCTGACGCCATATCTCAGTGCCAACACTTTGCAGACTGTACTTAAAAGACACGCCCTCCTCACTGGACAGTTAAAAAGACCAATCAAACTAACGATGACATCAAGTATTACCCAATCAAAAGTAGGAAAGGAGGCATCTTCATAAAATGCGTGTGGGATGATTTGCATGAGACGCTGCGTTAAAAAAAAAATGATAAAAAAAATACGAGATAAATCCCGTCCAGTATTGATTCAAAACAGGACGCGCAATTTCATTCTCAAACGCGGCACGATTCCGTATTTTAAAGGACGGGTGGCAACCCTACAGTGCCAGGTAACCACCCATACAATCACATTGTGATTCAGACTAGGAATGCAATGAATGTAATTACCCCGATCTACATACAAGGCGAAAGTCTTGCAACATTCAAAGATGATGGTTTGGGATAAGTACACCATACAACATAAAAGAGCTTATGAAGCCTTGAACCGAAAAAAGCAAGATCTCAGAGATCGTAAAAAAAAAAATAGGAGGTAATGTCGTTTTACTCGCTGTACATTTTAGTCAAACATTACCAGTTATTCCACGAGGGAGACCAGCAGATGAACTCAACGCGTGTTTAAAATCCATGCTTCTCCCACGCTCGGTTATATGTCGCGTGTTCTCCGGTAGGTGCACCAAAAAATGTATACATTTAACCATGTAATGGGCAAACAAAAAATGAGGTATACCCGAAGGCACTGCAGTAGTACTTAATGTAACTTTACTTCTTAAATGTTAATGTTTTACTGTTTCATAATTTATACGCTTCTTATATGTTGTTCAAATTCTTTTATCAAAATACCAGTGACAGCGCAATGCACGATAACATGGAGTGAATACACCATACGCATCCGCCCACGGCTGCCCTGCTGTGCGCAGATACGAGTTGATTCTACAATAAAATAAAATAAACATAAAAAGAGTAAAACAATCATCACCCATAAAGCGTGTGTGTGTGTATATATGTGTATATATATATATGTTGATATGTGGATGTGTATATTTATATATCACCCATAAAGCGGATAGTACACGTGACGTACTATTTGTGTACCACATTTCAAGTGTATAGGTGAAACGGTTTGCGAGCTACAGGTCATTTAAAATCCTGGACAGACACACAAATTGCCACGGTAGCAAATTACAGAAGAAGATTTTACTGTTTAATAATTTATATTGGCCGGCACGGTGGTGCAGTGGATAGTGCTGCTGCCTCGCAGTTGGGAGACCTGGGGACCTGGGTTCGCTTCCCGGGTCCTCCCTGCGTGGAGTTTGCATGTTCTCCCCGTGTCTGCGTGGGTTTCCTCCGGGCGCTCCGGTTTCCTCCCACAGTCCAAAGCCATGCAGGTTAGGTGGATTGGCGATTCTATATTGGCCCTAGTGTGTGCTTGGTGTGTGGGTGTGTTTGTGTGTGTCCTGCGGTGGGTTGGCACCCTGCCCAGGATGGGTTCCCTGCCTTGTGCCCTGTGTTGGCTGGGATTGGCTCCAGCAGACCCCCGTGACCCTGTGTTTGGATTCAGCGGGTTGGAAAATGGATGGATGGATGGATAATTTATATTTATATGAAATGTGCTTCTTATATATTACTTCATATTCTCATATGATAATGATGTTAATGTTTATATTGATTTCTGTGTTATTAAAACTGCATGTATGTGTGTATATGTATGTATGTATATATATATATATATATATATATATATATATATATATATATACTAGCAAAATACCCGCGCTTCGCAGTGGAGAAGTAGTGTGTTAAAGAGGTTATGAAAAAAAAAAGGAAACATTTTAAAAATAACGTAACATGATTGTCAATGTAATAGTGTTGTCATTGTTATAACTGTTGCTGTCTTTTATATATATATTATATATATATAATATACACACACACATAAACATTTATATACATATACATATATATACATATCTACATATACACATCTACATATATATACACACATACATAAACACACACATAAGACTTACTGACTGAAACGGGCTTTCATTGACAATCATGTTACGTTATTTTTAAAATGTTTCCTTTTTTTTTCATAACCTCTTTAACACACTACTTCTCCGCTGCGAAGCGCGGGTATTTTGCTAGTTTTAGTATAAATGTAAAAGCGTGCTCAAAGTAAGTACTCCCGAAACAGAAGACCTGCAATGTGGGAGCCTGCAAATGAAAAAGGAAATTACATTTTCTGATTCCAAAAATTTAGTAATATACAGCCTACAAAGAAAGTTGTCAAGATTTTAAAATGTACAAAGGACCTTTATCTTTTTTGTATCTCAAATACTTTTGTTGTCATGCCTATGGAAGATTATTAGTATCAAAATTAACTGAAATCCGAAATGTTAACTACTCTGCAATGCAATGTATATGCATGTGGTGTATTTAATTTTGGCTTGGCCTTGTCAAGTCATAATTGAAGTTATATCAACAAAATAATCAATTGGTTTTCACTACAGCATGCAATTTTTGTTAAGTAAGACTCAAACCAATTTAAGACACTGCCAGAGAGTCCCACCCATTAACTAAGGCAATTTATAATAATATTGTGATCAATGGTATCAAATGCGGCACTCGAATCTAAGAGGATGATAACAGATAAACGGTCTCTGTCTGCATTTACTCACAAGTCATTTACTACTTTAACCAGTGCAGTTTCTATACTGTGATTTGTTCTAAAACCAGACCGAAGCCTCTCAAGAATAGCATATTTATTCAAGTGATCATTTAGCTGCGTAATGATGGACTTTTCTAGAATGTTGCTGAAAAAAGGCAGGTTAGAAATAGGTCTAAAATTGACAAAAACAGAGGAGTCAAAATTATTTTTCTTGATCAAGGGTTTAACAACAGCAGTCTTAAGCCAGTCTGGGAAGATCCCCATATCTAATGACGAGTTTATTATGTCAAGAATACTGTCAATTAGTATGTGAGATACTTCTTTGAAAAAGCTTGTTGGTATTGGGTCAAGGAAACATATGGAATGTTTCAGTTGATAAATTATTCTGTATCAGGGGTCTCCAACTCCAGTCCTGGAGAGCTACTGTGGCTGCATGTTTTCATTCTAACCCTTTTCTTAATTAGTGACCAGATTTTTCTGCTAATTAATTCTTTGCCTTAATTTTAATTGATGCACATCTTAAGACTCAGGCCCCTTAATTATTTCTTGTTTCCTTAATTAGCAACCAAACAAAAGGAAGACACAAAATGTACCAACACATAAACAACAACCTGCGTCCATCACACAATAACTAAAAATAAAGAAAGGTGAAGGCCTTAGTAATGTTGATCTGCTCAGGTCCACAAAACATTTTGACAGCGCTCTTAAAAAAGAAAATCAACAGTTTTGGAAATGTCTGTCATGGCAGAATGAGCAGCATGGAATTAAATAACGAGTTTAATTAGCAATGAGAATTGGCTTCAAATTAAGAAACTGAATGAAGTGAAGTTGGTTGGAGTTTGAGGCCCCAACTTAGTTGGTCATCTGTTGGCTCACTTCACATCAAATTTATGTTTAGGTGCCGTTTAAGGAAAAAAGAATCAATTCAGTGGCCAGAGTCTCAAGAAAAGTCAATCAAAATAAAGGGAAATAGTTAATTAGCAGCAAAAAAACCCAGCCACAGGGGGTGCACAAACCAGTGTATTTCTTCGTGCCAGTCCCATGCCCGGATAAATGCGGAGGGTTACGCCAGGAAGGGCATCCGGTGTAAAATTTTGCCAAATCAATATGTGGACAACAATACAAATTGGCCAGGTGGATCGGAGGTGGATTCAAATTGTTCTATCATGGTGTGGATGGGAGGAGAAATGGGGTAGGAGTTATTCTGAAGGAACAGTATGTCAAGAGTGTTTTGGAGGTGAAGAGAGTGTCAGGCAGTGTAATGATTATGAAGTTGGAAATTGGAGGTGTGATGATGAATGTTGTTAGTGCATATGCACCGCAAGTTGGGTGTGCAATGGGTGAGAAAGAAGATTTTTGGAGTGAGTTGGATGAAGTGATGAACAGTGTACCCAAGGAACTGAAAGTGGTGATTGGAGCGGATTTCAATGGGCATGTTGGTGAAGGGAACAGAGGAGATGAGGAGGTGATGGGTAGGTATGGTGTCAAGGATAGGAATGAAGAAGGTCAGAGGATAAAGGATTTTGGCAAAAGGATGGACATGGCTGTGGTGAATACGTATTTTAAGAAGAGGGAGGAACATAGGGTTATGTACAAGAGTGGAGGAAGATGCACACAGGTAGATTACATCCTATGCAGCAGAGTTAATCTGAAGGAATTGATGACTGCAAAGTGGTGGCAAGGGAAAGTGTAGTTAAGCAGCATAGGATGGTGGTCTATAGGATGACGTTGGAGATGAAGAGGAAGAGCGTGAGAGCAGAGCCAAGGATGAAATGGTGGAAGTTGAAAAAGGAAGACTGCAAGGTTGAGTTTAGGAAGGAGGTGAGACAGGCACGGGGTGGCAGTGAAAGTTACCAGACAGCTGGGCAACTACAGCAGATGTAGTAAGGGTGACAGCAAGAAGGGTGCTTGGCGTGACATCTGGAAAGAGGAAGGAGGAAAAGGAAACCTGGTGGTGGAATGAGGAAATACAGGAGAGTATACAAAGGCAGAGGATGGCAAAGAAGAAGTGGGATAGTCAGAGAGATGCAGAAAGTAGACAAGAGTACAAGGATATAAGGTGCAAGGTGAAGAGAGAGGTAGCAAAGGCTAAAGAAAAGGCGTTTGATGAGTTGTATGAGAGGCTGGACACTAAGGTGGGAGAAAAGGACCTGTACCGATTGGCTAGACAGAGGGAGTGAGCTGGGAAAGATGTGCAGCAAGTTAGGGTGATAAAGGATAAAGATGGAAATATACTCGCAAGCGAGGAGAGTATGTTGAGCAGAAGAGTACTTTGAGAGGCTGATGAATGAAGAGAACGAGAGAGAGAGAGAAGAGGTTGGATGATGTGGAGATAGTGAATCAGGAAGTGCAACAGATTAGCAAGGAGGAAGTAAGGACAGCCATGAAGAGGATGAAAAATGGAACGGCCGTTGGTCCAGATGACATAACTGTGGAAGCATGGAGGTGTTTAGGAGAGATGGTAGTGAAGTTTTTAACCAGATTATTTAATGGAATCTTGGAAAGTGAGAGGATGCCTGAGGAGTGGAGGAGAAGTGTACTGGTGCCGATATTTAAGAATAAGGGGGATGTGCAGGACTACAGTAACTACAGGGGAATAAAATTGATGAGCCACAGCATGAAGTTATGAGAAAGTGTAGTGGAAGCTAGGTTAAGAAGTGACATGATGATTAGTGAGCAGCAGTATGGTTTCATGCCAAGAAAGAGCACCACAGATGCAATGTTTGCTCTGAGGATGTTGATGGAGAAGTTTAGAGAAGGCCAGAAGGAGTTGCATTACGTCTTTGTGGACCTGGAGAAAGCATATGACAGGGTGCCACGAGAGGAGCTGGGGTATTGTATGAGGAAGTCGGGAGTGGCAGAGAAGTACGTAAGAGTTGTACAGGATATGTACGAGGGAAGTATGAGAGTGGTGAAGTCTGCAGTAGGAGTGATGGATGCATTTCAGTTGGAGGTGGGATTACATCAGGGGTCAGCTCTGAGCCCTTTCTTATTTGCAATGGTGATGGACAGGTTGACAGACGAGATTAGACAGGAGTCCCCATGAACTATGATGTTTGCTGATGATATTGTGATCTGTAGCGATAGTAGGAAGCAGGTTGAGGAGACCATGAAGAGGTGGTAATATGCTCTAGAGAGGAGAGGAATGAAGGTCAGTAGGAACAAGGCAGAATACATGTGTGTAAATGAGAGGGAGGTCAGTGTAATGGTGAGGATGCAAGGAGTAGAGTTGGTGAAAGTGGATGAGTTTAAATACTTGGGATCAACAGTACAGAGTAATGGGAATTGTGGAAGAGAGGTGAAAAAGAGAGTGCTGGCAGGATGGAATGGATGGAGAAGTGTGTCAGGAGTAATTTGTGAAAGACAGATATCAGCAAGAGTGAAAGGGAAGGTCTACAAGACAGTAGTGAGACCACCTATGTTATATGGGTTGGAGACAGTGGCACTGACCAGAAAGCAGGAGACAGAGCTGGAGGTAGCAGAGTTAAAGATGCTAAGATTTACACTGGGTGTGACGAGGATGGATAGGATTAGTAATGAGTACATTAGAGGGTCAGCTCAAATTGGATGGTTGGGAGACAAAGTCAGAGAGACGAGATTGCGTTGGTTTGGACATGTGCAGTGGAGAGATGCTAAGGATAGAGCTGCCAGGGAAGAGGAAAAGAGGAAGGCCTAAGCGAAGGTTTATGGATGTGGTGAGAGAGGACATGCAGGTGATAGGTGTAACAGAACAAGATGTAAAGGACAGAAAGATATGGAAGAAGCTGATCCACTGTGGCAACCCCTAATGGGAGCAGCCGAAAGAAGAAGTTAAGCAAAAACTGGTCACTAATTAAGAAAAGAGAATAAAAACTTGCAACCACAGTAGCTCTTCAGGACTGGAGTTGGAGACCCCTGTTCTATATAGATTGGGTAAATCTATCCTGGTGAAAACCTTTAATTCGCTTAAAATGGAATACTGGGTTTAATAGGATCAGTATTGGGGGATGTACTATACTATTTCTAATATAATTAATTTTGTGATTAAAAAATATAGCAAAAGCCTCACACGTTTCACTGGAAGTTTTTGGAGGCATTCCATTAAGTGACCTTGTTTTAGCAGACGATTAATAGTAGTGAGTAAAATTCATGGATTATAAGCATTATTTATAATTTTAGAGAAGCAGCACCGCCTCTCAAGATGGACTATGTTGTTGTGTTCTGTTATTTCAGCCTTCAATATTTCATAGTGAAATGTCAATTTAGTTTTTCTCCATTTACTCTTAGCTTCATCCATCCATTATCCAACCCGCTATATCCTAACTACAGGGTCACGGGGGTCTGCAGGAGCCAATCCCAGCCAACACAGGGCACAAGGCAGGAAACAAACCCAGGCAGGGCGCCTACTCTTAGCTTTCTGGCATGTTTTCTTTAAATCAGACACTCTTTCGGTCTTCCATGGTATAACAGTGGAGGAGGATTTTTTAACTGTCTTTTAAGGAGCAACTATGTCAGCAGCAGCTCTCATTTTACCACTAAAATTTCCCACCTTACTATTTACATTATTATCACTATTGTAGTAAGCTCTACAAACAGACTGGTTGCTTAAAATGTCAGCAAACTTTGAAGCTGCAGAAAAATCTAAGAATCATTTTTAACTATACACTTTTAATTAATTGTAGCTATCAGTATTTCTACATTATATAGTAAGAGAAAATGGTCTGATAAAGCAGCATTCATGATCTGCCTCACATTAACTTTTAATTCTTTAGTAATCACTAAATTAAAATGTGTGACCCCCTCGTGTGTTGGCTGACTAACATGCTGGCTCAAATCAAAAGAATGCAGGAAGTTCATTAATTCTTTTGCTTGTATTAACGATATGAAAATTAAAGTCTCCAACAATTAGGAACCTGTGATAGTTATTATAATTGACGCTAATTCTGAGAATTCCTCAAAGAAAGGCTCATTATATTTAGTAGGTCTATAGTGTCGAATAATGGGGCAAAGGGTATCAACAGGTGGAGTAAATATTTAATACATTGACATTACTTTGTTTGCATCCTTTGAACAATTTATTGTACTCACAACAACATATTTCTTGAACTATATGCAAATTAGAAACTTTGCAAAAACAAATTGGTTCAACTAACCTAATCTTTCATCAGTTTCTGTGATTGAAACTCTATTATCTAGTAAAAATGATGATTCAGGCAGCATCTCCAGACTTTATAATTTTATTGCAAAGAGTATACCCCTACATCTGGGGTGTCCAACTTCTAACCCCTTTCCTAATTAGTGACCAGTTTTCACTGCTAATTACCTTCTTTTCCTTACATTTTAATAGCCATGTTTTTAAGATTTTAGTCCTCTGAATTGATTCTTTTCTTCATTAAACAACAGCCAAACAGAAATGAGATGTGAAATAAGCCAACAGATGACCAGCTAAATTGGATCATCAAACTCTAACCAATTTGAGTCTAACCAGTTTCTTAATGAGAATGCAATTCTTGTTCTTAATTAAATCTGCTATTTAATTCCATGGCTTGTTGTTACTCTCATTCTGCCACAGCAGACATAGAAAAAACAGAAAATCAAAAGTTTTGTAAAAGTACACCATCAAATGTTTTGGTTACCTGAGCAGGTCATTTTTTCTGAGACCTTTACCTTACTTTATATTCAGACATTGTTATTTACTGGTCATGTGGTAGCTCATTTTGTGTCTCATTACTGTTTGGCTGCTAATTAAGGAAAAAGAAACAACTAAAGGGTCCCAGTCAAGTTAATGAAAACTAAGGAAAAAAATAATAATTAGTAGCAAAAACTGGTCACTAATTAAGAACAGGGTTTGAATGCAAACCTGCAACCACTGCGGCCCTCCAGGACTGGAGTTGGACACCACTGCCTTAAATGGTCTGAAGTAACTAGAATCGCAGATAAAGAACAGAATCCAGCTACTGAGGAGATCCACTCCTTGTCACCCTATGCAAAGCATGGTGTAATTCAGCTAACACTGTACATTGCACTCACTTAACTAGGACTATCTAAATAGGACAAGTCTAGAATTGTGAATAATGTTATCAGACAACTGTTTCACTTTTGGAAGTGCCCTACTCAGATCACACTGGGGAAAAATCTTTTGACTTACAACAATTCCAAATCCTTGAACAGCATTACTGATGCCTAATAGGACAAACATTTTGTCAGAATATCTTTTTGATATATTACACTACATTGCTCACTCAGTATCTTATTTTATCCTGGAAAATCCTAACCCACTTTCCACATTTTAGTAGGAAAGGATGTGTTACTTTACCTAATATTAGAAAAAATAAAAAAACATCTCTTCTCTACGAGGAGTGATCCAAAGGTTTTTAAAATCTAGCCAAATATTATTAATATTATAAAATTCACATGTTGGGCCTTGGTTAAACCCTTGTCATGTCTTAATATCCAAATATCTTTGTGGGATTTCTTCTTATTAATCACACAGTTCTCCGACTTGGGTAAAGGAGGGGTATGGAGATTGATTTCAAACACAAATGCCATAATAATGATAGTTAAATTAATCCTGTCTTATTGATTTTGTAAAATTACACTGCAGAAAATTACAGTTAAAGTAATGACAATTGATCTGTAAGGAAACTGATACTACAAAGTACCAAATTACAAAAGTAAATACTTCCTGTAACTTGTGAAATCATCTCCAATACAGAATAGCTAAAGTAAGGTGTTTCCTCAGCCAAGAAATCAGTAACAAGACCCTTTACTTTAATTCTTCCTTTGAATTGAATTACTAAACAGTTGAGCACTACAAGGTGCATTGCTGCCTCTTTGTGGATAGGAGAGAGAATTGCACCACTATCTGAAATAATTGTGGATCACGGATACAGCATTGATTGTATAATTCAAGCAACACGGCATTTAATTGAATTCAGTTATGTTGCAGTGGATGTTGCCTCCAACTTCTTGTGTCCATTTGGGGTTTGCATGTTCTTTCCTTGTTTATTTGGGAATCTAAATTTTATTCTGTATGATCAATACATTAAGAATCATTAAGGCTTCAGTGTTTACCTAAACAGATTTTAAAAAATAATAAATGGAAATTAACTAGGTGATAATTCTTAAACACGCTGTGTATAACAGAATGTAAAGACACACCCAAAAAGATGAATAAAGACAATCATCTATAACAGTCATGTCTTTGCATTAAATACAGTAATCATAAAATAGTCATCAAGACACATTGAAAAGACTCCTGTAAATGTCAGAGTGGTTACTATTGTGATACGTGATGTAAATTAACTAATGACTCTAAACTAACCAGCTTTCTGCCCTACGTTCTCCTGACAGTGGATTACCAATTTCCTGACAAATAGGAAACAGCAAGTGAAACTCACCTCTAGCTTCTGCACCAGACCATTTTCTTTTACTATTTAATATAGAAATAATGATAGAAAACATTCACGAGAAGCATATTGTTAAAAAACGCTTCTTTGATTCATCAGCAGCTTCAGAATTTACAAACATTCTAAGCAACCAGTCTGTTTGTAGTGCTAACTACAATAGCGAGGATAATGTAAATAGTAAGGTGGAAAAAATTAATACTAAGGTGAGATCTGCTGCTGACATAGTCGCACCTGAAAAGACAGTTAAAAAATCTTCTAGCATTTGTTATACCATGGAAGACCCAAAGAGTGTCTGATTTAAAGAGAACATACCGGAGAGCTGAGCATAAATGGAGAAAAACTAAACTAACTATCCACTATGCGATATTGAAGGTTAAAATAACAGAATACAATAACATAGTCTGTCAAAAACACATTACTTTAACATGGCTTTCTCATAACTTCATTTTAATTTAATCCTGATGCTCTGCATATTCAATTAATTATCATTAATATTCATGGTGGCTCCAAAATCCGTACTAACCCCTACTCTCTCTTCTGTTCTTTTTCTGGTTTTCTGTGGTGGCGACCTGCGCCACCACCACTTAATCAAAGTACCGTGATGTCCCTACATTGATGGATTAAAGGCTAGAAGTCCATGTGACCATCATCATCAAGTCCTTCCATGAAAACCCTGAATACAATGAGGACTGATCATTTATGCTAGGTAGAATGCCTAGAGGGGACTGGGCAGTCTCATGGCCTTGAACCCCTGCAGATTTTTATTTTTTCTCCAGCCGTGTGGAGGTTTTTTTTGTTTTTTCTGTCCTCCCTGGCCATCGGACCTTACTTTCATTCTATGTTAGTGTTCTTATTTTAATTCTTACTTTGTCTTTTTTCTTTCTTCATCATGTAAAGCACTTTGAGCTACATTATTTGTATGAAAATGTGCTATATAAATAAATGTTGTTGTTGTTCCACAATCAACACTCATTCCCCCCAATGAAGTGCCCTCTCTCCACTGCTCTTCTCCCTCCATACTAATGACTGCACCTCCAAGGACCCCAATACCAAACTCCTCAGATATGTAGAAGAAAGAAACATCATAAAACTAATCAGAAATGGTGCCAAGTCTGCATACAGAGGGGAGGCTGAGCAGCTTCTCCTTAGGTGTGGTCAGAAAAATCTGGATCTAAACACGCTCAAAACTGTCGAGCTGAGAGTGGACTTTAAGGGCGGGGGAGCCCAATGCTATCTCCCTTCCCCATACTTAATTTTTCTCAGTCACTTTGGTACATTTCTCTGATCAGAATTGAAATTTTCAAAACTACAGTATGTGTCCAACTTCCACATCATCTAGTCACTTGTGCAGATCATAAAAAGTAACGTCTCAATCTTTTGAACAAACTAAATATGTTTTGGTATAGTAATGCAAATGATTATGGACAATTGTCTACTGTTTTCTACATTATCAATTGCTTATGTCATGTTGAGCAAAATGTATTATACTTGCTCCATGTTGAAGAATCTTTCCCTCCAAACATTGAGCCATTAGCTCATTGCTTGTCATTAAATTGAATATGGTTGAACCAGTTGTTGTAATCTGTCAAGAATGTTTTCTGCACATTTCTATTAGACCTTTTCTGTAAAATTGTCCCAAATTGATGAATTGCTCTCAGGTGAATCTTGAATTTTACCAAAGGAGAGGGATGTTTGAAGCGTTATATCAACCAATGATCAACGAGTCAGGAAGAACAAGAGTAGCAAAGCTGTGTGGTGAAAGAGTAGGGAGGCAAAAGAGAGGAGGAGGGAGAGGACATAGACATGCTCTCAATAAAATAAGGACCACATTCTCAATTGCAGGCTTACAGTGGCTGAGGCTGTTTGAAGGGTGCAGCCGAATGTTGTGACAACAATAGTGTCTTCAATCATTCAAACATTTCTGGAAGTGCTGCCTGAAAAGGATCCGGGAACACGTGGAGTACTTTCAGGGACCCTAACAGCACTTCCGCAACACTTAGGAGTGCTGCTGGAAGAAGATCAGAGTGCACCTGGAGCACTAGAAAAGAGGCTGCCTCACTCTGTTCAGGGAGCCGGAGTCGGGAGGTGGAGGACAGAACTTACGAAGAGAGGAGTGGAGGCGGCAAAAGAAAAGAAAAGGAAAGAGCATTACTTGTGGGAGAATAGTGGGCATTGTGTGCTTTGAAAGGAAAATAAAATAAAAAGCGTGTGCTTTTGGACATGTGTCACAGTGCCTATCTGTGTCAGGGCTGATTTACCACAATGTACATATAAATACACACATGAAAGGAGGAAACCCAGCATCTGGTGATGTCCATGAGTTCAATACTTCAGGCTGTTATTGCCAGCAAACGGTTTTCAACCAAGTATTAGAAATGAACATTTCCAGTTACAGTGATCCCTCGCTATATCGCGCTTCGCCTTTCGCGGCTTCACTCCATCGCGGATTTTATATGTAAGCATATTTAAATATATATCGCGGATTTTTCGCTGCTTCGCGGGTTTCTGCGGACAAAGGGTCTTTTAATTTCTGGTACATGCTTCCTCAGTTGGTTTGCCCAGTTGATTTCATACAAGGGACGCTATTGGCAGATGGCTGAGAAGCTACCCAACTTACTTTCTCTCTCTCTCTCTTGCGCTGACGTAGGGGGGGTGTGAGCAGGGGGGCTGTATGCAGCTGCTTCCTGAAGGACGTGCTGCACGGAGCTTCGCATACTTAAAAGCTCAAAAGGCACGTATTGATTTTTTATCTCTCTCTCTATCTCTCTGCTCCTGACAGAGGGGGTGTGAGCTGCCGCCTTCAACAGCTTTGTACCGGCGGTGCTTCGCATACTTAAAAGCCAAAAAGCCCTATTGATTTTTTTTTTTTGACTGCTTGCTTTGCACTCCTTTGAAAAGGAAGATATGTTTGCATTCTTTTAATTGTGAGACTGAACTGTCATCTCTGTCTTGTCATGGAGCACAGTTTAAACTTTTGAAAAAGAGACAAATGTTTGTTTGCAGTGTTTGAATAACGTTCCTGTCTCTCTACAACCTCCTGTGTTTCTGCGCAAATCTGTGACCCAAGCATGACATTCTAAAAATAACCATATAAACATATGGTTTCTACTTCGCGGATTTTCCTATTTCGCGGGTGGCTCTGGAACGCAACCCCCGCGATGGAGGAGGGATT
This sequence comes from Erpetoichthys calabaricus, assembly GCF_900747795.2. NCBI lineage: Eukaryota > Metazoa > Chordata > Cladistia > Polypteriformes > Polypteridae > Erpetoichthys > Erpetoichthys calabaricus. The sequence continues at coordinate 100,881,743 of NC_041402.2, read as the reverse complement.
ACTGTATTTAATTTGTCCAATTACTTTTGAGCCCCTGAAATGAAGGGATTGTGTTAAAAAAATGCTTTAGTTGCCTCACATTTTTATGCAATCGTTTTGTTCACCCCACTGAATTAAAGCTGAAAGTCTGCACTTCAACTGCATCTGAGTTGTTTCATTTAAAATTCATTGTGGTAATGTACAGAACCAAAATTAGAAAAAAGTTGTCTCTGTCCAAATATTTATGGACCTAACTAACTACGAGCAACCAGCTTATGAGCTGAAACAACTACTCTATAATTTTTTAATCAGATATTTCTCAGCCAATTTCATAAGGTGGATGTTGACTACAGTTGTGCTGGGTTTATAGAGGCAGAGCACTGCCCCATATCCAGGTCTTCGGAGGTCACATGGCCAGTCTTAACCAGTTTAGATACACAGACTGCCTTTTGACCCTTGTGTGGTACTGGCTGTTTTTTCCAAGGTTGGTGGGTAACCTGTTTGCCCTGTGCATGGTCTGTGTTGGGACAGGGGGGAGATGACAAAACAGTGCATGTGCATGAGACACTTGATGTTAAGTTTCTATTTAATTTCTCCTCCTTAGACCCTGATCTGGATAACCAGGTTAAAAGAAAGGATGGAGCCGACTCACCCAACTTCATTTTTTGTTCATCTTCTCTTAGCAGTGGCACACAATGCTTTTGGCTGCTACTCATACAGGAGTAACTTGTTAATTCAGCTACAAAGTGACCACATTGCAGTATCAAAGAGGTTATACAATTAACCCTAAACACTTTAGTCATCAATCTGAAAATAAATTACTATTATCAAATTCAGAGCTGTCATTACAAGTACAAATACAATCCCTCCCTGGAGTAAATGACCCCTCTCAAGTGCCTTTTAGAGATGAAAGCAGGAATGCAGTCTAGAGTGGCAGTAAGCAGGTGTGAATGGGCTAAAACTTTGGCAAAAGTGGTCAGAAGTGGGACCAAAAAAATCATCTCTACCTCAGGGGGAAACTATGAAGCAAGTCTTTTGATTACATTGATAATACCATTGTCTTGTCCTCGTACCTTCAGGACACAGGTGCATTATTCGCCAAACTCCACCACGGTTGCATCTCCATACCCATTTCTCTCCAGGTAGATATAACATCCCATAACAAGTTCAGAACAACATCTTTGACACTTAAACCCAAAAGACAAAATTATAACCTACAATTCTAAACATTTGCATTGGCCTGAATATAATCACTCAAAACGTCTCATATAGAGTGGTCTACCAAAAACAAAGACAGTCCTTATAATTAGTGTAAGAAAACGGTTTAGTGTAATTAAAATTCATTCTGCTCTAACACGGCCATTATAACACCCCAAGATGTCAAAATGATTTAAGAGAGGAGTCCTTCATTTGCAGGGATTTGACTGCGCTGTTCAACATTGCAAAGGTTGTTGGAATGTAGTACCTGAAATGATGCTAAAGGATGGCCTCAGCAGGTGCACAGTGGAGGACTTGAAAAGGATAACACTACCGTCAGTGCATGAAGGAAAAGTGTGCTGTTGACTTAAACAGATCACGTATTCAACAAAAAACATGAAGGTGTTCTCTTCAAATGAAAGCAATAGCCATAAACGTCAACTGCTGATTCCTGCCAGTTTTCTTTTCATAACAGCTAAATGGGTCATCATCAGTGTCTTGACGAAGATGTATGAGTAATGACGAATGACTGAAGGAGCCTACTATTTTCACTTTAAGTAGATGTAACTTAAGAAATTACTTGACTGAAGTGTTAAAAAATCATGAAGTGAATTAGTACAGCAGATACCAAATATTATTTTAAAATAAATTCTTCAACAACTCCACAGGAACACAGATGGAGAAAAAGGCAAATTTTATACAAACTTTGGAAAGTGTTTCTTCCCATAGATAACCGTTGACAGATGGAACACATTACCAAGTAATGTTGGGTAGACTTAATTATCTCAGAGGTAAATTTGACAGAAAGGAGGGCATTAAAATACAGAGTTTAAAGGTCTCTAAAAAAATTGATTAAAATAGCATCAGTTCTTGTCAAAACTATTAAATGTTAACACCAGTGCCCCAGTAATCCCACTGCAGAGCGAAATTGCCAATGGCGGCTTTTTTGTAAGTCAAACCAGCATTTAACCTTAAGAGCTTAAATTGATTGCACACTACAGAAAAATAGAAAATAAGACCTGCCCCCGCCCCCCCCCCCCAAAAAAGAAATTAAGCGATGCATGGCAGACTAACATTTGCTTCCTCCTGTCTGAAGTACTAATCACAATAGGATGATGTTCTTACTTGCACTGTACAGACTACCAGGCATTGGTCTGCCAGGAGCGGGTCTATAAATCTAACCTCTGAAAGCCTTAATGGACCAGGCTATGCACCAATACTCATCCAGAAGGTAGAAACTTTTCACACCCTAAGTCAACAGAAAATGTCATATCCTTTGTTAATAATTTGGAGAAAGCTACCTTCCTTCTTCACTAGATCTGTTTTGTAACCAATTCCCTATTTTCTAGGACATCCCCTCCATTATAAGGGGAATTCCAGTATCTGGACTGTAGAAGCAGAAGACCACATATAGTTTTGTGCTTAGTTTGAATCTGAGCTTTGCTGAAAAAAATGTAGTGTAAAAGCAACAAGTTAAATCCTGATGAAAAAAAATAAAATGTTAACTGATCGCTAACCTGCTTTTAGAGAAATTCAACAAATAAATCTATGAGGTCTGGCTTTCTTTCTCCTGTAAAGAGAGCGCATTATTTATGTTTAGTGGTATCATCTTTTACACTTGGATATAAAGAAATATACCAGTCTTCTGTAATCCTTGCATTATCAATAACTTTTACTTACCTATTACATGTCTAGTAACCTAGCTCCAAAAACACTAATTTATGAACACAAACATTCATAAACGAAGATTCTAGTAACATGACACACATTTTATGTGTAAAATCTCCTGCAAACCCCTGGTCTGAAATGATTCCATCTTCCAAAACTGCCTTTGAAACACTGGATATGGTTCACTCACTGAGATACAGGAAAATCTGGAATGACCCTCAGTTTTTATCTCTCTGTCATAAGGCATTCAAGTCAGACAGATTTCCAGATTCCACAGTCACTTGTCTATAATCACTTTGAAGGTCTAAGGTGCTCTTAACTCCAGCATATTTCAGAGCTACTGATTTATCATAGAATTAAATTAGAAAAAAAAAGGCTCTGTATTTTGAGAATGTGTGTCTCTATGATATCATATTCAAATACACAGAAGTTTTACTTTCCCCTTGTGGTCAACACTCATGTTTATACAGGGGTGTAATTTTTGGCACATTAAACTAATGTGGTTGTCCTCTTACTGGTTGTGCACACCAGTAGCCAGTTTAATACATACATGATTGTTCATAATTGAACTTTCATTAATTTTGACAATTCAAGACCTCCATATCTTTTAGTGTCCAAAAACGTTTACTATTTCAGTCAGAGCAGTGATGATGTTTACTAGTTAATTCTGAATTGGCATAATGTTTTAGAATATTATGATTCCATACAATTACATTATTCTCTCCCAGGCACCATTTCCAATGCAGGCAGAAAGCTTGACAGATTGACATTTGTGACCACTATTAGTCTAAGTATTTAAAACAAAAAGGACTTGTGCATTTACACAATAATTTAGTTAGATCTGCTGGTGGGGTTATCTTCAGTTCTAAATTTTTTTTTTTTTTGTTCATTTTACTTGGCTAGTGTCAGGTTTTCCTCAAGTTATATTTATCTCCGCAAATCTAGTTAAACCCAGAACTCTTGTAACCTTGGATCTTGACCTGAACATGTAATTGGTTATGACACATCTACTTTAAGTCATATTATTCATTTAAAAACACAAGAGTTGACTTATTCTCACAAAAATGCAGAGGTTTGAACTAGAATTTTCCTTCTCTCTCACTCTCCTGTAATGCGATTAATCGAAACTTGCATGCTTTAAAAGCCAAACATACATTAAAAACAAAAGTGAATAATTATATATACATATTGCACAGGCATTTCTGCATTTTAATGTTTTTCTATTTAAATATTTAAATGTAGAAGATAGTGTTCCAGGATTAAAGATGGAAACAAGGTTTATAAAAAGAAAAATTCTACTTCTGCAGAAACATGTAAACAAACTAATCTAGCACTATCATAAACTGCCTCAGGCTGAATCATTGCACAGCAATATTCACTTTACTATTAACCAAAAGAATCTGCATAATATACACAAGGAACAGGAGAAAAAAATCATTTTATTAACAATAGTTTAAAATCTAACTTTACAAGGTCATTTTAGACAGCTACCTGCTTAGCGAGGTTTGCCTGTGCTGTGCTTTCATCATGTAAAACGAACCAGCAAAGTCTAAATGTAAATTTACTGAGAGCAAAATGCAGCCCAAAATATTTTGCAAAAACTGTACAGATATTTACTCTGCACAATTGTCAAATGGTAAACAAATTTAACAAAAAGTCCACAACTTACACCAATCAAAACATATTTCCCATTTTTTTTATTTTAATATATAAGTTGTACACAACTCATTCTCATTTCTAAAAGCACAACAGAGGTAGACAAGTGTGCGCAGAAAATGTAAGAAACCATTCTGGGAGGCTCCTCAAGCACTATTTCATGTGTGCTTGGTTTTTTTTTTTTTTAAATAGATTTCATTCATTCCCAACAACCTAACCTGACAAGTTTCTCTTAAAAACCTCCCTAACTCTGCCCCGCCCCCCCCCCCCAAAAAATGTTTCAAGTAGTTGTTTTTTTGAAGATTTCAATCAACATGTATCATGTACTATTCTTATGTACATAAGGAACATAAATTTGATATTTGTCCATAAATGCCATATTAAGCTACTACTTTTTCAAAGTCCATATGCTTTACACTTGGGTCCAAAACCAGAATCAGTAAACAAACAACAGGGAGGAAAAAAAAAATAAAATTAAATTAAATATCTTTTTCTCCCCCTTCTCGTTTAGAGTTCATAAGAGGGTGTGGTCACAAACTGGGGCATGAAGCTGGTTGGCTCACAGCCAATAAGGAATGTTCTAAGATTCTTTTGGAATTTCTTAGCTAGTCCAAATGGTAAAGGTGTGCACATGACCTTCACTGCTGTGCTACCTGCAGAGAGGAAGACAGGAAAAAAATAAAATAAACAATAGTCCTAAATCTTAAACCATACATCCAAAATTTCAACACGGCTTTGTTGATTTTCTGTGATTCTGAACTGGAGTATGTTTTTCTGACAATAGGTAGATTGTTCAACTTTAGATTGTATGGTGTGACAGGAATTTCTCTAGGAAGGAATGCCAATCCACCACAAGGCAAAACAGCCAAAATTTCCCCAGCAAACAACGAAGTCATTAACAATGTTTAGGTGATCCTAAATTCAATCTAGCAGGCAATTTTTTCTGCAGCTCGTTCTAAACAGCTGTATTCAAAAAACTAATAAAAATTTACATTTAGCATCATTATTTCATTGGAATTTTTTTTTTTTTTTACTTTATGGTCTGATATGTCAATCCAAACTACAAACATTTCCATGACAGGTGAATAGAAGACAATAGTGTTTACCTGCTGTGGCTGAGCTTCTGTTCCCCGGCTTGCTAATCTGCTTAGAATGTTTCTCTCCGACATCTGCAACCTCACAGCAACAGGGGGAATTCTTGCAATAGTTGCTGGCAACCGTGTAACATCAGCCTTCATATCACTGAGTAATTCTTCTAATTGCTTCAGAACTTATTTATATATAAAAAAAAAAAAACAAAAAAAAACATGCAGAGGTTACCCCCTTTATTTTTGTAGGCAAAAAACATTCCAGAATCATCTTTTCTGGAAATCTCCACAGATTCCTCACCTTTATGAAGAACAGCATTTGCAGGTTTATTTCCAGCCATCGATTCCTTGGATAAGTGCTGGTGACTTTCAGCAAGGCACTCTACCTCAGCAAAGCGAGTATTCAGTGCCATAGAAGGGTGTGAGGGGTCCTCTGACATGTTCAAGTAAGCAGCACGACGCAGTTGCTCTTCAATCACAAGTGCTTGCTCCAAGAGCTTTAAAAATAAAAATATCCAAAATTAAACAGATTAAGGACCTCTTTAAATAATTTTAAGTATTAATGCTACAGTAAAACAAAAACAGGTCATACCACATGTTAGTGAAGTTTAAAGCATGCATCGGTTTATATGTCATTTCAGCCTGTTTACTTTTGCTGAACTGTTAGCCTAAAATTAAACCAACGGTCATTTAATTCATAGAGGAGTAGCCTTTCAGATTTTACAGGATTCTATAGGTTACCTCTGGGTGAATTGACTGGCCATGCGCATCCACACGCAGATGTGTGCGGTTCAGTCAATTTACTTGTTTACGAGTTTCGTTATTGCAACACATGCACTGCACTCCACTGGTGTATAAAAGGGCATATATGCAAGAAAAGGCGGGGAGGAGAGACAATCCAGAAGGTTACAATTAAATGAAACTGGTGAAAGAAGAGAGTGAGAGGTGAAGTAGTAAGTAGGCAGGCAGCTGGGATAGTAAGCCCTGTGGAGGAGCATGTGGTCGGCTTTAACTCTTTTAGGGCGGATGTCGACTTTTGTCGACAGGAGGGGTTGAAGGCGAATGTCGACAAAAGTCGACATCCAGGGATAGGGGGCGACAATCAGCTGTTAATGGCGACAAATCTCACTGTCACGTCACAGGCATTCCCTCTGTGCTTGGAGGAATGCTAGACTCGTTGACTCGGCAAATAAACATTGCGTGTGCGTGAGTTGCGAAATGTAAACAAAGGCAAGATGGCACAGACATGTGAAAAGGCAGCGAAGCAAGTGCAGAAAAGAAAACACTCGGCAGACCATGTTTTGCGCATTATCGCGGAGTCGGACTCTTGATTTTTCAGAATCGGACTTTATTGGCAGTGATCAGGAGATCGAGCAAGAGAGTTAGAAGCAGGCATCAGCTGATCAGACACCAGCCGATGCCGCGCCAGCGGATCTGCTGCCAGTTGAGTGCCTTCGCACAGCCGATGCATCTACGGCAAGGTTCGCATGGGATAAATACACAGACATTGATCCGTTGAGAGCCGATCTGGCTACCGGAGTTTACAAGACGGCATGGCTTGCTGTTGGACACGACAGATCACCAGCTGCTGTACTTCAGGCTGCTTTCTCCTGATGCTGCTTTTCAGCTACTGTCAGACGAGACAAACAGGTAGGCAGAGATTTTTTTTGAATCGCGGGCTGCGTTTGCATCGCATTCTCGTTTTTCAAAGTGGAAACTCACAACGAAAGACAAGATGAAGCGCGCTGTGGCATTACAAATAGAGATGGGACAGAACTGGTGATATAACTTCAGGGAGCATTGGTCCAAATGTGTTTTGTCCCCTGGTGGCTTAGGTACGTGCTGCTGCAAAGTTTTATTCACTTCTGTAATAAACAGAAGCAAATCCCATGGGGTGAGCCAGGCTATAATGCCATACATAAAGTTCATAAAGTTTCAGAAGATGAAAAGAGGTGACAATACGGTTTTCATGCAGGCAGAAAACTTGGTGGCAGTGGCATGGCACGATGGCAAATGGGTGACTTGTCTCTGTACAGTACACACTAACAATATATGTTAGAAAGTGCAGCAACAGACAATTAAAAAATAGGCACCAAAGCAACACATATTGTAAGGAGTGCAATGTGGCAATGACTGAAATTGGCTGCTTTGAGCGAGATCAGACTTTGCTGTGTAAAATGTATATGATATGTATGTGAAATCATAGACTATGCAGGCTCATACAACATGCAAGACAGTAACATTTGTCAAAAGTAAATATTTTTTGTTGATTTGATATGTTAAACAATTGATTTGTGTTCTTTTTTAAAAAATATTAGTTTTTGGAAAAATATTCAGCCGTGGGAGAAAAGAAACAAAAAAAAAATTAGCCCTAAAAGAGTTAAATTGAGATAGAGGGCATTCTGGCTGTGTGACAAAGTAGCAGGAGCAACTCAGTGTTCAAAGGGTGCTCCCAAATAAGGCCAAGGACAGGTAGCAGGAGACCAAGCAGAAAGGCTACATGTGGAGCCCTGCTGGGAACCTGGGGTGACTCATTACACATTGGCTGTGCCTGCTGTGAGGACATCTCCACAGGCGGCAGGATCACATGCAGGTTAAGCAAAGGAGATGTCAGATTTTGCACTGTGGTTTTTAGTACTACTAGAAGCAATGTAGCTCTTGCATTTTTTATTTTTTTTTCCACCCAAGATTTCTGCCTTTTGGGACTTTAAACCTTGCTTTAAAGGCTTATTTCATTGGATTTTAACCACCACTAATCACTTAATTTTATTTAATTTACCGAAGATTATTGTAATACACCATGTACTTTATAATAAAAATGTTCAAAGCACCTGCAACTTCTTCTTTCAGACTGTGTACTGTGTCTTCATTTGCCCAGCTCATCCCTGGTCTATGACTAACAATTGTTCTGGGTTCAGGCTACCAGGAACCATGGAGCCAACCCAGACAGTTGACATACTGTCTCTAGATTTGATCTCAATTAGTGCCGATTGGCAAAATTAGCCAAAGCTTTCTTTCCGTCAAATATGCCATGTTTCCTAGAAATTTGCCATACAGCCAGCTTAAATAAGCATTTTTCAAGCACCCCATGATGCTTTGCGAGGCCAAAGTGATAAAGAGTTGTAGCTGCCCTGCATAGAACTTTGACGCATGCCAACTATAAGATAGTTGACGAATTGGCCACAACTGGGTCAAAAGCAAAAGAGACTAGTGATGTGCACTGAAACCACCTCCTGCCACGGAACAGTGCTGCACAGTATTTTTCCCCCCATCTTGTTTAACCACACATTTCTTTCATTCCCAGTCATTTCAACCCCTGGGACTCTTCGACTGCTGTATATGGGACATCAGTGAACTTAAAGGTAAAAATATGTCTCAAAGCCAAAAAGTTTGAGAGACATTGGTATTTTTGATTGTCGAATGGAAATCTGGCAAATAAACTTGTAGCATTATTAGTACTGATGGATATGTAACACTGATTATTTTTGGCAACACGTGCTCAGGAGCAATCTGAAAACAAGCCTTAAAGGAGCCCTCCCCATCCCCATCAGAAAACAGGGACACTTAAGATAACTGCATCATTAAAATCCACTCGAAACTAGTTACCTTCCTCCTCCCCCATGGACTTCAATGCATTTCATTAAGTTTGAGAACATTTCTATAAGATCATCAAACTAGAGGCAAAGCAAATTCAGTCGAGTTCTCTCATCACTAATCTTGATCTAAACAGTTATCTATAATTAAAGGTGACATATAGTATCTCACAAAAGTGAGTACACCCCTCACATTTTGTAAATATTATATCTTTTCATGGGACAACACTGAAGATATGACACTTTGTACACTGACTACTTTACATTGTATCAGCTTGTATAACAGTATAAATTTGCTGTCCCCTCAAAATAAAACTCACAGCCATTAATGTCTAAACCGCTGGCAACAAAAGTGAGTACACCCCTAAGTGAAAAATGTCCAAATTGTGCCCAATTAGCCATTTTCCCTCCGCGGTGACATGTGACTCGTTAGGATTACAAGGTCTCGGGTGTGTTAAATTTGGTGTTATCGCTCTCACACTCTATCATATTAGTCACTGGAAGTTCAACATGGCACCTCATGGCAAAGAACTCTCAGAGGATCTGAAAAAAGGAATTGTTGCTCTACATAAAGATGGCCTAGGCTATAGGAAGAGTGCCAACACCCTGAAAATGAGCTGCGGCATGGTGGCCAAGACCATACAGCAGTTTAATAGGACAGGTTCCACTCAGAACAGGCCTCGCCATGGTCAACCAAAGAAGTTGAGTGCACATGCTTGGCATCATATCCAGAGGTGGTCTTTTGAAAATAGACGTACGAGTTCTGCCAGCATTGCTGCAGAGGTTGAAAGGGTGGGGGAGTCAGCCTGTCAGTGCTCTGACCATACACCGCACATTGCATCAAATTGGTCCGCATGGCTGTCGTCCCAGAAGGAAGCCTCTTCTAAAGATGATGCACAAGAAAGCCTGCAAACAGTTTGCTGAAGACAAGCAGACTGAGGACATGGTTTACTGGAACTATCCTGTGGTCTGATGAGACCAAGATAAACTTATGTGGTTCAGATGGTGTCAAGAGTGTGTGGCAGCAACCAGGTGAGGAGTACAAAGACAAGTGTGTCTTGCATACAGTCAAGCACGGTGGTGGGAGTGTCATGCTTTGGGGCTGCATGAGTGCTGCCGGCACTGGGGAGCTACAGTTCATTGAAGGAACCATGAATGTCAACATGTACTGTGACATACAGAAGCATAGCTCGATCCCCTCCCTTTAGAAACTGGGCCGCAGGGCAGTATTCCAACATAACGACCCCAAAACACACCTCCAAGACGACCACTGCCTTGCTAAAGAAACTGAGGGTAAAGGTGCTGGACTGGCCAAGCATGTCTCCAGACCTAAAGCCTATTGAGCATCTGTGGGGCATCCTCAAATAGAAGGTGGAGGAGCGCAATGTCTCGAACATCCACCAGCTCCGTGATGTAGTCATGGAGGAGTGGAAGAGGATTCCAGTGTCAACCTGTGAAGCTCTAGTGAACTCCATGCCAAAGAGTTAAGGCAGTGCTGGAAAATAATGGTGGCCTCACAAAATATTGACACTTTGGGCACAATTTGGACATTTTTCACTTTAGTGTGTACTCACTTTTGTTGCCGGCGGTTTAGACATTAATGGCTGTGTGTTGACTTATGTTGAGGGGACAGAAAATTTACACTGGTATACAAGCTGTACATGGACTACTTTACATTGCATCAAAGTGTCATATCTTCAGTGTTGTCCCATGAAAAGATATAATAAAAAAATTAAAAATGTGACGGGTGTACTCACTTTTGTGAGATGCTGTAATACAAGCGTACATCATTCCACTTTTACATTTTGTAGTCCATTGTATAAATTTGAAAATGAATGCAAATTTTGCATATGGAAAATTCCACCCCACCTTTATCACTAATGCCAAATACCTAAAATTAGCATCTGGTACAAATGATTAGAGCAACTTTAGAGAGGATCTTAGAGGAATCCGTCTAGTTTAAGCCACAGATATTTATCTTTGTGTGCTCTTTGTTGAAAAAGTGTGTTATTAGCATATCTATATACAAGTAGCTCTCTGGGGGCTTCAAAAAGAAGGTTACAGATCTCCTAACAAATTGAAATCAACATTCTACTGTCAACAAGACCATCTACAAGTGGACAACATTTCAAATAACTGCCAACCTATCCAGGCCAGGCTTTGCTGCATCAGGTCTTTATTTTATCACATTGAGCTTTAAACTCAACCAAGGGTGGACCTTAAACATACCAGTAATCAACCAAGAATTGACTGAAAACAAAGGAAATGAAGGACTCTGGAGTGGTCTTGATGCTGTGGGGGGAATTTTAAATAGGCTCTGCACATAGTACACCCCTCAAACATCACATAGCTGAAAGAACTCTGCATCAAGGGTAGGAAAAAAAGTTTCTCCCAGTCAATGTCAAAGGCTGATAGAATATTAAAAGGAAACATCTACTTCAGGATGCTTTTGACAAAGGGGGTTATATTATACTACAGCTACTAGAAACCAAGGATGAACTTAAGCCATTTCAGTCTGTGGAAAATTGTATCTGTTCATATCTGAATCACACTGTTTCATGCACCTATTTTTAAAAATCTGAAAAATCTGAAGTATACTTGGGATCGTTTAAAAAAAAAAAAAATACCTTGCTTTTTCAAAAAAAAAAAAAAAAAAAAAAGCTTGCCATTTATTATGTGGTAAGGATGGCTATATCCAACTTTCAATCAGTATGCTCTCTCAAAAGCACACATTACAAACATTGAGAATATTAATATTTAACCTCCTTGGCATTAATCTTGAGCATAATTCAGCCTCGAAATTCTATGCAATTATGATTATTCACGGACAGGCCCTGGGTGACCTGTAATGATATGCTTTATTGAAGTGTGTCTTAAAATAAGGGTAACAACCCATTTTAGGATGTGTAATATCTGAACATTGGTTGCACACAGTTTGCAGAACGACATGTAATGTGTTGCTGCAGGAAAGAGGAAACTGAAAAAAAATTTCTAAGAACCACTGCATTATAGTATATGTTAAGTTCTAATAACTTCATGGACAGTATTGTACTACCATCTGTTAAAAGTATTAACAGCATGCTACAAAAAACAAAACACAAAAAAACACACAAAGTGAAATAGATGAATGATACGACACTGTATGAACAAACTACCGTGATAAGCCTATTGAATCAGTCATGTGAAACTTCACCATAGTGCGACAGTAACTGCATGACAAATAGGCAAAGTAATTCCGTCGAAGTGGAAGGAAAGACTTTAACTCCCCTAAGCAATGTTCACAATGAGCAACTGTCAATGTTCATGTCAGATCACTAATCCTTGTGCTATGGTATCCTGCAATAGCACAAGGACTCTGATTGTGCAAGTTAGGTACAAATATTCTACACTCGTGTGCAAGCAACAGAAAAACACATTAAAGGTTTGCAAAGAAATACACTTTGAATGTCCTGATTGTATCATCATGCATTGTGTTGAAGGTGGTCCCGAAAAATCTCCTTTTAATCACCTCGCATACAAATATAAAGCCTCTTACCTTGAAACGGCGTGCTAAAAATTTGTTTTTGATTTCCAAGAAGTTTCCTCGATTCATCTCTCCTTTAAATGGCTCATTTAAAATGGCATATTTAGGATCATTCTGTATGTCTTGCCACCGGGCATATCCATGACTATTAGTTTAAAGACTCAAGGAAAAACAAAAAGTATATCTAGAACTGAACTCATTTTTATTCAATTGGAATTGTTACAGCAAACACATGCACATATCCTAGCTAACCAACTAATCAGATAGCTACATTTATATTAATAAACTAGGGGGCTTTGCCCCCTGCTCGCTTCGCTCGCCAACCCCCGTATTTGCTTTTCCGGATACACACTTTGAAGATTTTTTTTTTTCTTTGAATTGTTGCTATTTCATTAGTTTCACTTATTTCAGAACTTCTGTAAAAACAATATTTGTAATCTTGCGAGTCCCAATATGCTGAATCTTTTTAATCAGGTCAGGATAGGTTTCTCCGTTTGAAATTTCAGCACAGACAAAACGATCTACATCATCAGCATTTAATTTTTTTTTTTTTTTTTTTACAAAGTAAAAAAGCAAGTAGAGTTCTGCATTGGACTCCTGTCTGTAAAGTCGTGCTATTTTCCTCTCACAGTTCCAAAAGTACATGGGTTTACCAAGGTGATACCCCAGCTTTTGTCTAGGTTTTTGTACAAGGGCTAGACAGAACATTTTTGACTGGTGTAAATTTAGGTTTTTAAATAAACAGACAGATAAATATATATACATTAACAAAGTAACCAATAAATGCATTTGCGGTAAACTCCGTTTTTGAAATTCTCAAGATTCTTTATTTGTCACATGCATAGTTATAAAGGACAATACGCAGTGAAATGCATCCTGATCTGCTTATCAAAAACTGTGCAAAGTTAGAAGAATATCAGTTAGATTAACAAAAAGTCATAGATCGAAAGATAACAGTATAGTAGAACATAATAAATAAGTAAAATTATGTGAATAAAGTAGAATTAAGTGTTAAGGTGCAACAGTGTAGTAATTATTGTGCAAAACCTAAGTTAGACTGGTGCACAGTTAAATGAGGCAGTTTGCGCTACTGCGATCTTTACTTTTTTATATTTTCTAATTCTCCTACTTTCATATCCTTTAATTTTCTCCACATGTGTATAGCGCCGTTTTTTTTTTGAGCCTTTCTAATTTCCCTGGTTTCATAGTCTCTAACCTGCTCTGCCATGTGTTTATCGCCAACGTTTGTAAACGTCTCTATAAAGTTCTACTTTGTCTTTTACTCACTGTCATTTAATTCTGAGCCGGATTGGGCATGCTTTTTTTCCCCAATTCCACTTGTTCCAGGTTGATAATTACTTTCCTTATTTTCTGAATTTGCACCTTGATTATTCTTTTTGGCTCTTTTTTCTGTCCTACGCATTTGAGTCTTTTTTTCTCCGCGCTTCTTCGTTTAATCGTCGATGTTTCATTTCTACCCTATTCATTTCTACCGTAATGACCTTATACACTTTATATGCACTGAGAGCCCTGGAGCTGTGTGTGCTGCATGACAGCCTTTACACTACTGGTTTATTTTTTTTGATATTGCTTGTAAGTAGGGTGTGTCTTGCAAGACTCTTGTTCTATGTTCCCGTGAGACGCTCCGTGGCAGGTCTCTTTCGTCTCGCGGGTCTTTAAATTATGTTCCGAGAAAGATCACGTATCGTAGACTATCAGGACAGGGGACAGGATTTCTTTTTATAATAGATAGAAAGTGGGCTAAAAAGACATTGATCAAAATGTAATATTTGCTTACTGTAGCACAAGGAATTGTCCTTAGTCCAGTAAAGGTTGAATACAACCATCTGAAACAACATATTCCAAACTTCAAAACCTTTTCAGACAAGCATACAAAAGGGGTAAAGTATCTTCCCTCAACCTTATGGACAATATAATGGGCTCTAACATTTCCATCTTGCATTTGTTCTAAGCACACCCCCATTTACTTTTCTTCACATCATGAAGTACTAAACAGTAAGCTAGGTCAAATTTTTGTAAGAATATTCCCCCCCCCCCCAACCCCACCAGTGGTGCTTATTAAACCAGCCAGTTTTAAAAATACTTTTTAAAATCCATTGAATGTCTATCTGGTGGAATGCCTGCTAGGATTACAATTACTTATTTATTTATTTTTTTTGCAATACCACTCATTCAGTACTATGGCAAGAAAGGATACTTTATAATCCCAGCAAGGAGCCAGTAGTCATGCCTGCGATGCCAGATTTCATAAGTTTTTTTGGTAACTGTTGCAGCACGTTCTTCATTTTGCCACAATGAGTGAAGCTCTGTAAGATAAAACAAAATATTAAGGGGTATTCATGCAAGACTGCCAACACTGGCCTAAAAGAGCATATCCTAAAAATTCTAGTTATTAAAATATTTAGTAAATAAAGAATAGATTACATATTTAAGTAGAAAGGTAAAACATAATAAAATACCTGTAAAGCCTCCATCTGCAATATTGAACATAAACCTCTGTTTTACCACTTTTTTCTTTTCTTCACTTGGTACATTAACTGATTCACCATTCTGCATCTTGACTTCCACTTTTCCATCTGTTTTCTCCTCTTGCTTGGTCTCCTCTTTCTCTTTATTCTCTGTTGTTCAACAACACACAAAATGATAAAAGGCTCCTGCTGATGAATACCATCAAAACATACTACTGTAAAGCCAAAACAGACCCAAATAATTACTAACACCCCATACTTAGATAAAAATGCATAGTAAAGAGAGCAAATGACTTCTGCTTTTATTTTTTTTTTTGTGTTTATACTATACTTTACATAACATAAAAGAACCAATACTTCTGTACCAAGTCCACACCATTAATTCTAAAAACTTAACAGTACCAGCCTTATTATAGTATAAGAAATATTGAGCCAGAGTCTGTAATGTGCTCAGGTATGAATGCAAAAAGACAAATTACTTTGAAAGGCACAATCATACACGTGAAAAAGGTAAGTAAAAACATGTCATGTACATTTATTAAATATCACTCTTTGAAGTTTTTTTTTTAAAATTAGCTATTGATCCAAATATAAATCTTACAAATAGCAAATATTCTAAACCTAAAACAGACTAACAAACCAGTTTTTAACAGGATGTTGTTTTTAGAGTTTGATTAAATTAAAGTATCCTGTATAATCTTGGAATTCACGAACTCAATTACACTTGTTGCACTGGGGAAACCCATATGTCTACCCATAACTAGCTTTAAGCCCTGTATTTTAATATTTCTGAATGTCAATACATCTAGTAGGAAAACTACAGTTCTGGGAAAATGGTTGAATGGAGAAAATGGGTAGAACAAATAAACTCGACCCAAAGAAACACCTGGGTTATGATTTGAATCCTGCCTCTACAAGCTGAAAGGCATTCCATTTACCACTGCATCGATGCACGGTGTGTATTTTTAAGCAACAAAGAAACTTGAATTTTTTTTTTTTTTTAATTGTATTAAGTGGGAAGAATCATAATTAGTTATTGGGTCTTTAAGAAATGAAAAAATAGTGTTAGGATCGTCCCCTAACCACAGGTATAAAGTTATGCTTAATCAGGGAAACCACTTAAAGCACGAAATCAAATATCTGACCAAGTTCCTTAGAACAAACTAAGCATGTCCATGTAAGCATACGGAGTATAAAGAAATTTAACATACTCCTTTTAAAGTTAGCTACAGATCTTTGAAAGCTAACTTTACTCTTTCAGGGTGGTTTCCATGATTACCTATCACACACTTACCCTAAAGAAAAATACATCCAAAATAACAGTATATTCATCAGTTAGCTCCAAAGGGATTAAAATAAACAAAGTTTTCCCAGAAACTTGTACATATAGCTGTTAGTCTATTGGAAGCATTTGCTAAGCTTAAAATAGTTTTTCTAAATTAATGGTTGTCACCTAAACCTAAGTGCCTGTTGCCAAGTTTAAAAGCAAAACCTTTTCATATGTACATAAAATAATAAGGGGTAGATTTCACATTTGTGTATATGAAATGCAACCTTAAGACCATTCCTAGAATGCACACTTGCCTTTCCTGTCCTCGGCAGAAGGGATGGAGTCATTTTTATCAGCCTGCTTTACATCTTTCTTCTCTTCATCACCTATAACCCAAACAAAACCCAAAAAAATTCAAAAAAAAGAATCAGCCAGCAGCACTCTTGTAAAGCTGGTTGCATAATGCAACGTGCCCAGGTTTGAATTTGTCTAAGTCAGAAGGGCAGGCTCTGTATGCAGGAGAATGTTCATCTACAAGTACAACTCACATAATGCAACAATGAGGAATAAGGAACACTGGTGTTTTGGACCTCACAAACAGAAAAGAATGTCGTCATTATGATGTCTCGCGTTTAACGTACCACAATAGAATGGGGGGGGAGAAAAAAAATAAAGCAACACACTGCAACTGAACTTGCTGTACCCGTTAACCCTTTGTACAGCACAAGCTCCATCAGGAAGCACATGATCCCGGTAGCTCGTGAGCGACGTGTTGGAGACCCCTTGATTAGTAGAATACAAAACTTTCATATGCAAGCATGCCGTGTTAAATGTTTTTCTGAACATTATCAAATGACTATAAAAGATGTTCCTGTTATGGCCGACATCCTTATTAAAATATAGACATTTTGCTTGTGAACCCATATTTTTGATCATGCTGTGAAAACCCTAACACACTACAAATGGTAGGGAAAAATGTGTTCAAATGAGCTTGCAAAAACTGGTTTCTTCCTTCTGCTTTCTCTTAGATATTAATTTATGAGCTCTATTTAGAATAAATCAACTTTCAACACTCTCCTGTCAGCTAGTATTAAGAGTCCAGTCTTGTAAAGTAGTATATTGGAGTAATTAATGGAATTTAAATGACAATTTAAGTAAACTGCATGTTCAGCTTTAAATTTGGACAGAAAAATTGACAAAGAAATCAAACATCTCCAGGAAAGCCAATCTTTGCTGCTGGCCATCAAATGGAATGCATTTAGTTTTTTTTTTTTTTTAATGCTACACTTTATATCGGCTCACTCTGACATGGAACAGCAAAACAGCCATATTGATAAACCCAAAATATTACCAATTTCAACACCATTTCCATCAAACTGCAATTTTATCATAATTATACCATTTTTTTTTTTTTTTTTTTTTTTTAAAAAGTTGGTCCAAAATGTCAAAGTTCTAAATGAAAAATACAAAGATTTATTACAATTCACCCACATTCACTTTAACTTATAAAAATAGACCAGAGGTGAAACTTTCTTACCCTTACTATCAGTCTGCATGGGTTCTTCACCTGTGTCTTTTTCCTGAGAGATTTCAAGTTTAGAGTCTCCAGTTTTCTCAGTTTCCTTTTCACATTCGGAAGTACTGCTGGCCCCATGTCCCTGTACCTTGTCAGGATTTGCTGCAGGTCTTTTTTCTTCTTCATTAACCATCCCAGAATCCTAAAAGTAGTGCAAATTATTGGTGAACTTGTAGCACAAATATATGTACGTTAAATACATTTTATAACTATCTGGCAAAACTTTTCCACTAAAGGTTCTGATGATCCAACCCAAAATATCTTTTACAATCTACAGCAAGCTACTTTCTTGGTTTAGTAAAGATCCAGACACTGTGAAATCAGTAAAATGATTTATAGCCTGCAACAGAATCACATGAAATATCTGAAAATGTTTTCCGTTTGTGCATTAATGTGGTCATGAAAAACATTGCTAAATAAAATGATAAGAGGGAGAACCTGAAAAGTTTCTGGGAATTTGTTGGTCAGCCTTACCAGTACCATCTGTGGCCAATCAGTATTATATTACACTACCTCACCCATTGTGCTCACCTCTAGATTCAGTTCGTAGTTTAAATGCACCTCAAGAGATTAAGTAGACCTCTCACAAAGATTGTGCAACTGTCGAGAAAGCTGTGCTCCTGTCACACATATGTACAGTACTTTAAACACTTACTAAATGGAACAACACTCAAGGCAATTAAGTAATGTTAAAACTTACCTCTGTCTCTGAAGGCTTGGGCTCTTTGTTCTCCAGTTCACCTTCCTTTTCATTTTCTTTGCCAGCAGAAGACGTTACCGTATCTTCAACTCTTACAGATTCTTCTACAAAAAATAAAATATTTTACATTGGTAACCCGGGGGGAATAATTTTTTCCTAAAACTCCTTACCAACACCAAGTACTTCAGTAAAGAGTATAGAATAAAGTTGAGTCTCAATACAAGTACTTTAATTAAAGGAAGTGATGCTAGGTTTTTAAACAGAAGGTTACAATGTCCTATTCAAAGTGAATCAAAGAATATCAATACTATGATTTATGGAATGAATTCTAAATCACTGCAATTACTGAAGCTTGCATTCCTGCACTAAGATTACAGAAGCTTGCCTATAGTTATTCATTTATATTTTTCTTTTATTTTATTGGCTTACGTAGATACACTGCCTGGCCAAAAAAAAAAGTCGCCACCTGGATTTAACTAAGCAAATAGGTACGAGCCTCCTATTGGATAATTACTGCATGGGCGATTATCTTTCAGCTGGCAACAAGTTATTTAACCCCAACTGGTGCAATGAGTTGCTTCTCATTTCTTAAACAACCATGTCAAAAGACACATCTCGTGGTCGTGGAAAAGATGTTTGTCCATTTGAGAAGGGTCAAATCATTGGCATGCATCAAGCAGAGAAAACATCTAAGGAGATTGCAGAAACTACTAAAATTGGGTTAAGAACTGTCCAACGCATTATTAAAAACTGGAAGGATAGTGGGGACCCATTGTCTTCGAGGAAGAAATGTGGCCGGAAAAAAATCCTGAATGATCGTGATCGGCGATCACTTAAACGTTTGGTGAAATCAAACCTTAGAAAAACAACAGTAGAACTCAGGTCTATGTTTAATAGTGAAAGTAAGAGCATTTCCACACGCACAATGCGAAGGGAATTTAAGGGATTGGGACTGAACAGCTGTGTAGCCATAAGAAAACCACTAATCAGTGAGGCAAACCAGAAAAAAAGGCTTCAATTTGCTGGCAAGCATAAAGATTGGACTCTGGAGCAATGGAAGGTCATGTGGTCTGAGGAGTCCAGATTTACCCTGTTCCAGAGTGATGGGCGCATCAGGATAAGAAGAGAGGCAGATGAAGTGATGCATTCATTTTTCATCAAGATCTTGCATGATGGGTGCAACACTGGATGGAGCTAAATCTTGTGACATTGCAGAAGCTTATCGAAACAATGCCACAGCGAATGCATGCCGTAATCAAAGCTAAAGGCGGTCCAACGAAATATTAAGAGAGTGTGTGACTTTTTTTGGTGGCGACTTTTTTTTTGGCCAGGCAGTGTATGACATGCTTGTTGTATGTTACTATATTGTTCTGTGGCTTTCTCAAACGGTTTTTACTTCCATTAGCTTATTCAGTCACAAAGGTGCATCTCTTTGGAATTTGATATATTTTGTACTTGTTTATATTTTTTAAATTAAGAAATCGGATGACACACCACCATTTTGTTTGTCTCATAGAGAGTTTGAATACTCTATGTTCATGTGCTATTCTGGATTAAGATTATAAAAAAAGGCTTCCCAGATGGAAACTTCATGTCCTTCACAAATGAGGCACCCCATGGGGACATTTGTGGTAAATTTGAATTATCCAAATTAGTCAAGCTGTAAGGCAACAATTACCTCTCATTTTATTTTTTCCTATAAAACAATGAACTCACCCAGAAATGGCATAATGTGGTAGTTTTGTATTAGAGGCAAGATGATTCAAGCTTAAAAAGCAAGCTAAACGCATCACTGTCAATCAAGTAATTTTTCAGCCGATCAAGTGGCAAATTCAGAGGAAACCAAGATGCCAATTGTAAATTCACATGAACAGAATCAAATAGGACTCATTTTTAGGGTGTTTAAACATCTACTCCAAGTAATAAAACTGAGCATTTCTTTCAGTGCCTGCCTGTAAATTATGAGCACAGATCTCTTAGTTTTAGCTCCAGTGTGAACACAGTCTAACTAACTTCTATTTTGCAGCTCATGTCCGATTTTTCTGGTTGACTGTTCAAATTAAATTTTGCCAGCAACCCAAATATAACATGTGTACAGGTTATCTAGCTCGTGGGTTTCAACAGTAGAAGGAAATAAAAACTATTTATATGCTTATCCTTCATGAGGCAAGATCATGAAACTCCACAAATGAATTTTGGGTTCAGTTTTTTTCTCCCTTTTCTAAATAACATGATGTTAAGATAAAAACACTAATGCCTGCAAACATACAATTCTGAAAAAGATTTTATTGTTAGGCTGTACCTTAGTGATGTGGCTGTATGGTTATTACTATGTATGCCGGGGAGGGGCTAGGGGGATTAATGTCAGGGTGAGGGTTTGTGAATATGAGTGAAATATTTATGTATTAAGATGGCAGTAGACAGCCACATAACAAAAAAGAGATTATGCCCCAGAGCCAGGCATGTGACCATCATCCACCTTGATCGACAATGCAGAGATATGGCGAAGAGTGATGCAAAAAAACAAAAAAAAAAAAAGTGTTCAGATGCAAGTTGCACCTGTCTGTTTCAGATTTAGTACTACATCCAATATATAAAAAGAATAAAAATACTGCAGAGGTAATCCAGAGGTTTTGGATTCTTTTCTGCCTTAATATGTACCCTATATCTGTTCCATACATTTAGTAATTTGTGAACGACTGAGCTGCTGGTGAATAGATGATAGTTTGACTAGAGCAAAGCATACAAAAAAAAATTTAGAACAATATTCCTTTACATTACTAACCAAGCAGGTTTAAGACTTGTGGACTTCTGCCAAATTTCAACGGCTTACTTTACCAGTATTTACAGCCAAATAATAGCACTGAAAGTTAGGTGGTGCCATACTGCCTTTTGCTTCAGCTTTTGTGCAATTGTTTTAAATCACAATGTTAGAGAAGAGTCAAACTTTGCAAAGAAGGACTTGTTGATGTATATAGAGACGATTACACTTTTTAAAGCATTACCTGTGAGATATTGGGACAACTTGCCTATTAACTAACCAGATAAGCTTTACAGGCCGGATAGAGTGGTCTTCTATTATGCCCTTATGATAGGTCTTTCAACTAATAAAATTATTTATTTATATCCACAATTTTGTCACCAATCTGCTGCAGTTTTGTTTTTCTTTTTTCCCCTGAAGACAGCCACTTTCTAAATTTCTACACCACTTGAATGTGGCATTTGTAAGTACTTGACTCCACTGAGAAAGTTGTACAACAACTGATTTCAGGCTGAGAGAAGTAATAATTAGGGCTTTTTAGGAAACTAACGAAAAAAATAAAAAGCTAGGTATTTAGACAGGCTAAATAAAGAGCAGGTTAAAATTATGACAAATTTCTAACACGGAAACACTGGATGGCCAGTTATAACTAAAAAACAAAGTCATTTAAATACAAATAATGTACATAACCTACACAAGTGCTGAAAACATTTTCTCAACAAATCTATTGAGCAATATCAAGTGCTTCATTTTCTTAGGGAAAATGAAAATATAACCAGTGCAACAACTCAAAAAAGAAAACAATGAAAATAAACAAATGTAGGCAAACACATAGAATTGCAATACATCATGATTAATCAAACAAACTAGTAACACTACCTATAAAATAAAGTAATATTCATGCCTGTAAAGACGATGTTCAAACTCTAATATTGCCCATTCTTTTTAGATTATCCTGCATACGAAGATGTTGCTACAACCTCTGGAGAAAGTATATTGCAACACTGACATTTTTTTTTTTTAACCCACTAGTCAGAGAGTGGTCGAGCCAATGTGAATTACAGGTCGTGCTCTGCAATAAAGCTATATGTTTTACATACAAATGCACTTAATCTACTTCATGAAATTCAGTACTTTCATCAAACCTTTAGGAGTTAACTGCAATTACCAACAGAATTACCTGTGCTGGATGTAGTGGTGGCCGGAGTATTTGGTTGAGTATCTCCAGGGGTACTGGATGTTGGAGTTTTAGGGACAGGAGATTCTGATCTGGCTGCCTTCTTGTTCTCTTCAGCCTCCATTAATTCAGGCATACTCCATTGGCCATTGACATGCTCAAATTCCTGGACCTGTAAAATTGGTTAAACAAATAAAAACCAAAACACAACTCAATTGCCAAGCTGCTAAGTGCCAAGTTTGCATATTAATTTAAAGGATTGAAAAATACCTACAACCAGTGAGATGCACATGCAAGATTATAAAATATTTTTGAAACAAGAGCTGGATTATAACAATACCTTCTTGCGTATAAGAGACATAACTCCAATCCTGGTTAATACATGCTGCCTAGACAAGCCTTCACGAGGAACTCCATCTGCAAAGGTTTCTGCACCATCGGCACCTGGCTCACATAAGTGTCTCATGAAGAGAGAGACATATGCCCTATAAAAATATTCATAACACCTCAAGGTAACTATATATTTTGTCACAAATACGCAGTTTATGAAACTTGTTTCTGATAACATCAAAAACTATTTTTTCCCTTTCATTTTGGGTCATACAGTTTGTTTTGTACTGTCGTGCCTTTAAGACAATGTCCAATCTCTTGGGACACATCTCCTATAAGTGACAGTATTTCTCTTTGTCTTCCCTAGCAGCACCATGCAATAATAGCAAGGGCTCAGATAAAGAGTAAGACAAATTACACCTAAAAATACAAAAGTATATAGGTAGGTATGTGGGTGTTAGATGCACACTAAATTACGTCATTTATTAAAACATTAAAGCAATCCTTCAAAACTACGAAGTAAACAAGAAACTTTTAGAACAAAATAAGCAACACATATCTATAAACAATAAACATTTAACAATTAACTGAAAACAGAGCCATCACTCAAGACTACTTTGTTGGCACTTTGGGCAGGTATCAGCTAAAGGGTAAGAAAAGGTTCCAATCTCACTTGAACTCCTTTTCAGATTTTCCTCGCAGATCTCGGACCAACCACTGGGTTGTGAAAGCATCTTGAGGTGGCATTCCATAGCGCATAATTGCATTCAAGAAGGCCTTACGTTGTCGGGCATTGAAACCAAGGACCTATGTAAAAATATTTAGGAAATACACTTAAGATATCATTGCTCAATGTTAAGCTGTGTATGAACTGAAATAAAACAGCAGCATATTTGCCTGAATATAATTATTATACATAAAAAGCCAACTAGTAAACCCCTGAACTACCAGAGAATTAATCACCCAAGGTTACCAATGATTTTCATTACAATATTTGTTTATAAAGTATAAAAGCCTTGGTAAAGGGGGGGGGGAGGGGAAAAAAAAAACACACAAAATGAGGACAAATTAAAATCCAGGGATTTAGAATTTGCAAAAACAAACCGATATTTGCATTTTCCAATCCACTTTTAACTAGTCTATGATCCATTTCATTATGGGCGACAAAATTGTGCGATTCTGGTCCAAATTTGGATCTTTGCATGTTGTGGGGTACTGGAAGGCACTGCTACACCCTAGTCTTTCTGGAAGCATAAAAAGCTGTTCTTAAAATTAGCTCTCTGCAAGTGCAATTCTGTGTTTTTAAAAAAAAAAAAAAAACAAAAAAAAACAACACACTTTCTTACAGCTTAATGACATCAGACCAGGAACATGGGTTATGACTGGATATATTAGTTCACAAAATAATTTGCTAAGGGGAATAAGCTCCTACATTCATTAATAAAATTAATACATTATTAATATAAAAAATATGGCTGGTATTAGTACACATTCTTTATTAAATTCACACTCAAAACCATCATCATCCCAAATTGCAATCTGGCTCTCATTCTGAGCTTAAATACACATATTACATGGTCAACAATCTCTGCAAGGTGAACGAACAACAGAATAAAGAATACTAAACCCCATTAATAAATCCACTTTACCTCAATGTTTCCTCCAACTCTTGCCAGAAGAGGTGGTAAGGGTTTGTCCTTATCATTCCGCAGACCCTTCCTACTTGGTCTTCGAGAATCTAGCAAAAGAAGCAAATTAACTTAAGTAATCATCGGGAGAAAGCCAGTTTGACTCTTTGGACTCTTGCCCCCATTTTTCATAGTAAATAATTACCCGGTTTAAAAAAAAAAACCACTACTGCTATAAAAGACCATTTGTTCCTTTAAAATAGTGTGCTGCATGGGGTCTGTACATCTCTCTGCCTGCAAGAACAATCAAATTTGGGTAGTGCAAGCTCCTGACTCATTTGAAAACGTACAACTTTGGACAGGGTCGATTAGAAGGGCAGGGTTCTATGAAAAAAGCATATTTCAGCTCTCAAAAGCTACCAGTCATTCTTTCCTATGTCTTGTGGATCATAAGAGAAGGCAACTAAGCTTCAAGATCTGCCTTTGCTTGTTGTCACCTATGGGATCACCAACAGGAAATCAAAATGATTGACCTTTTTCTCCAATCAGATCTCTAAATTGTCCTGGTTCTGCCCTTTCAAACAAGGTACAGTGGGTCTTAATGGGTGACTTGGCTGTGCTTACAAAATTCCACTGAAACAGAGAAATGAACATCTTCACACGTTTGCAGCAACGTTTTGAGAATAATGAGGTCTACAAGAAAAGGGGGCTGGGTAAATGTCCAAGCCAAGAAGCTTTGAACATTATAATGTATAATGAAAGTAATCGATATGAAGTACACCCATTTGAGTCT
This sequence comes from Erpetoichthys calabaricus, assembly GCF_900747795.2. Lineage (NCBI taxonomy): Eukaryota > Metazoa > Chordata > Cladistia > Polypteriformes > Polypteridae > Erpetoichthys > Erpetoichthys calabaricus. Next base: position 100,856,315 of record NC_041402.2, on the reverse strand, counting down.
TGTATGTAGGACTCTCTCGGTTAGTGTTTCTTCAAGCACAAGAATAAAGCAAATGGTGGGTACATGTTTTCACCACATTATATATAGTCTCTCTCTCTCATAAATATATATATATTTATACACATACACACACTAGAATGATTAAGATGAACCAGCGTAATTCCTACCACTTACAGAAGCTACTTTGTTAAGTGATCAGAAATGCTTCCTAGGATTGCAGGGAAAATGTAGAAAGTGCAGATGAGATAACAGCAGCAACAGTACAATTAACCAATTGTCAAATTAACAGTACAAACTGGCACTGCAGATTGTATCACAATTTTTTTTTATCTTATGTCTAAGTTTAGCTCCAGAAGACTTTCTAGAAATAAAAACAGAATGACTTAGAGTACACAGCAAGAGTGAAGAGTGAATAAGCACAATGAAGCACACCACAGCACAGAATATACTTTTTTTCTAATCTATGCCCACCAATAGAAAGAGGAAGAGCAAATGAAGATTAGCAAAACTTGGAAATAGTATTGTAATACCATATTAGTTTTATTACACTAAACTATTCTCCTTAATATTTTTCCTGCAGCACACATACATAACAAACAAATCTTACTTTCTTGGCGCTCATCAAAATCTTCATCTCCTTCCTCTGATGCTACAGAGTAATCGGACTGGTTGTCAGATTGGTCATCCTGCCAGTCTGCTATTAAATGGATTAGAAAAAAGGAATGTCAATATAGAGAGTTAAGTGCATAAAGGATATAGCCAAAAGTTTATGCAAGATACCGTTCAAATACGTATACATACTCGCAAACAACTCTTGACCCAACAAAACCAGCAAAGCATTTCTCCAATATCCTAATGTTCGGGTTCACAACTAGATTTAAAATCATCCTCTTAAAACATCATCAGAGCCATCTTACTAACACTTTTCAAAAGACACTGCGATTTCTGCACTTCTCATTTTAAAAAAAGAAAAAACACTAATCAGTAGAATTATCACATTCTGAATTGATATTTTGAGGCTGCATCACAAAAACAGACTTTCCACTAAAATTATACATATAGATGTATTTACTTATAAAAAATAATATGCTGTGTTTACACACAGCTTAAAAATGGAATTGGTTCCAAGGAAATGGTTGTAAAAACACTACACATTTATGGTTTCAATGTAGCATTAGCAAATAGTCACTGTACCAAACAAAAGTGCACAACACAAACACTAACTTACAATGAAAGCACAGCATTAAACAGTTTATGGTACTCCACTCACCACGATCCTCTTGTGAGCCATCATTGTAGTTGACTTGCTTGCGAATACGCTTTCCCTTTCCAAGGTTCCTGGCTAAGTCTTCCTGCTGTTGCTCATAGTGGTGACGCAACAGTTTCTCCCAGTAATCAGGATCTACACTTTCTTCCTGTTTGATTATCTCCCGTTGCACCTCCTCTTCTTCCTAAAAGAAACAAACACATATTGTTAAAACAAACACTTGCCCATACTCCAAAATCAAAACTTACTTGCCAAACAAATGATTGATGTTTCACTATTATTTTTTATTTATTTATTTTATACTGGGACCGGAAAATATCTGAAATGGGCAAGAAAACAAGGACTCACCGCCTCTTCCTCATCTTTGACTACATATTGCGCCACTTTGAAGGAGCTCAAATATTCATTCATGCTCTGTATTTCTGTGTCATCTGTTGCATCCTGATTCCTGTCTAGCAGTCGCTCAATTGCTTTATCATCATAATGGATAACACTGCTGTCTTCACCTTCCTTATTCTCACCTGGAGGACAAGGTAGCAATTAATTTGGGAAAAGGAAAAAATATTAATAACCTTTTATTTCTGCACTTAAATAGTCATTTGAAATACATACACATTTAAAATTTACACTGGTATAAGTAAACATGAGACAGAGAGAGAGAGAGAGAGAGAGAGAGAGAGAGGAGGAAAAAAAAGAAAAGACTTCCAGAGTCTAATTAGTGCCTATTTGTGAGTGGGTATTTCTCTGAACTTCCAAGTAAAGCAGCAAAATCTTCCAATTACCTATTTAAAAAAAAATTCTCATTGACATTAGGTCTGGTGAATTTTCAAGAAATCTGTTTCAATCACCAACTTTTTCTTTGACAGAGGGAAAAAAAAGTATGCTCCAGGAGCTGACCTGGAAAATTGAATCTTAGAACTTGTCTAAACAGAGACCAAAAGCATCCTGGAGAAATTATATGCCAACTTTGCTGTTCTGCCAGTTGTATTGCTTTGGCAAATTGGGAGACAAAGCATGTAAACATGAATAATATACAAAAAAAAACATCTCAGCTCTGGTGTCTAAGAGTGCAGTGAGTGTATAATTAATGGTCAGCCGTGATAACACACACCGCAGAGTATGCGTCAATGAGAGTTCAGTGAGATGTTCAGATACTTTGGCCAACTCATCAACATGCACTGCAGTCAAAGGGGAAGGAGGGAATGAACACTAAAAGGTGCAGTGGGACTTCAAGTGTCCCTGAGGGCTAGGGATGCACCTGCCAACAGTGCTGGATCTATTGTGACCAAAAATGTGACCCAAGCTGTGAAGCAGTAGTGCTAACCAGTGTGCCTCAATGACCAAATACAGTATAAATACAGAATGATTTTATACTATATTCAAGGCATGGCATGTTTCGATTTTCAATTACACATTAATATTCACTTTCTTTAAACTAGGTGTCTCCAACCTTCCTAGCACAATACCTGTGTTAACGTATCACTCACACGTACCACTAGTCCATTACCTTTAAATGCCAATACATAATCCAATATTACAGAAAGTTTCATTCACTTGCATTGGGTTATATTTACTTTTAACACGTGCAATAAGCACTCTGCACATTCAACCCACAATTATATATGTAGTATGGGTCTTTTTAGGAGGTAGTTTATTCTAATCAGAGGCTTGCTCTCTTTTAGATCAGATGAGAGTACCATTGCTCTTTGCAGTTCAAAATCACCACCCCTACTTTGAGTGTCACTTCCACAAGGCACTGGATTAGTTTATAAATGTGATTGTCACTGAGCTGTTTAATTGCTCCTAAATAGTTTTAAGCAAAATTCACTCATGGTTATGTCCAGATGTATATACTCTCTTATACACCTGGCTCTGTGAGACTATGCATAGCCAATTATTTTATAATTAATTTTATAACTAATTCTAAAATAAATTTTAACAAAGGGCAATTTGGAGAATCCCAATTATTTGGAGGGGGTGGTGAAAGATATAATTAGCAGCTAAATAAACTAAATTTTCACTAATGGTTTCACCATATGTGTCATTTTAGTACCAACCTCATAATGGATACCTACAATGTAAAGAAAGTCACTTCAAACAGACAAGAAAACTACATTATTTCAAAAGTCATTAAAACTATTAAAATTTATCATATGAAACTTGCCTTCCCCAGTGTCATCTTTAAATAGCTCCTCTGTGCCAAATTTTAGAATGTCATCCAACTCTTGTTTAGACATGGATCCAGTCTTGGAACCAAGGCCAGGCCGTACAACCAGATGTGTCAACATCATCTTTTTCTTTGCCACCTGGGTGATGCGTTCCTCCACAGAGGCTTTTGTCACAAAACGATAGATCATCACTTTTCTATTCTGTCCAATTCGGTGTGCACGGCTAAATGCCTTGAAATAAAATTTAACCAATTATAAATTGATCCAGAACATAGATTTATATAGGCAACATACTTTAATCACAATGTCTATTCATTGTACAATTAAATGGTATTTCAATTTGAAATACATCTTGGCTCCTAACCTAGCCATGGTTATACCTGTATATCATTGTGAGGGTTCCAGTCAGAGTCATAGATGATCACAGTGTCTGCTGTTGCAAGATTGATGCCAAGACCTCCAGCACGAGTAGACAACAAAAAGCAAAACTGTGGGGCTCCTGGAGCTATTAAATAAAAATAACCAATAAATCCAAACAATATTTTCTCAGTCAAACAGTTAACTAAAAACTCATCCACCTATTTTTAAAACCATCACAGCACAGTGCACTCACAAAATCAAAGTTCTACCAGGTATACTAAATTTAACGTTGATTTCTTTTAAATACAAGAGGAAAACAGTGCATCCAATAAAACCCTTGGTGGATATGGAGAGACACAACATAAAATGTCAACAATGGGGTATGAATCAAACACTAGTGCTGTTGCCTCATAGCTCCAGTGACTGTGCTATAGTGCTGCTACAAACTGAAGTTTATAACATTTTGAAAAAAGATGTGAAAAATATACCTGTCCAGTTTTATTCACATCTCACATAAGCAAGTATCAACTTAAGTTCACTATTTCGAGGTACCTAAAAATTTCCAAGATATTGGTACTGTTTTGTGTTTCAGACTTACCATTGAATCGGTCAATCGCCTCCTGTCGCATTCCCCCTGTAATACCACCATCAATACGTTCATACTTGTAACCTTCATGCTCCAAGAAGTCTTCTAACAAGTCCAACATCTTGGTCATCTAAAACAAAGATGTTAAATTTTAGTTTCAATGTAGAATAAAAGCACTACTGCCAATTTATTTTATATCTGTACCTGTGAAAATATGAGAACTCTGTGTCCACCTTCTTTCAGCTTTCTCAACATTTTCTGAAGAAGAAATAATTTTCCTGCAGCCTTTGTAAGTGCATTGCCATCAAACATGCCATTAGGCATCTTTGGTGCTTCCTGCAATGGCATAAAGAAAAAAGAAAGTGAAGAATGAACATTCAAAATACATGCACAAGACAGTTTTACTCGGTTGAAGAAACAAATCATCATGATCAGGGACAAGTCGCACAAGAGAAGACAGATCGTGCAAAGCTGCATTTACTTACTTACTTCTTGGGATGTCACAATATCAGAATTTTAGTATTCAATACCAATACCAGTGAAATTTCACAATATTCAATACTGTGGCAAAAACGGAAATCCCATTCAATATTTTTTTAAAAAGGTACCTCAATTATTAAAGTGAACAATATGCTGACTTTCTGAAATAAAATTATTAAATATAGATACTAATACATTTACATATTTGGCCAACATATTTACTAGTAGGTGAAGTGACCCACTCATGGTCACACACCATCAGTAGCAGGATTGGAACTCGCAACATCTGGGGGTGATGTCGAAAGACTGTACCACTACACTACACTTCCTGTGAAAAACTACACTGCCACAATTTATAAAGCTTTAAAATAATGGAATACCCATACCCAGATTGTTGGCTATCTACTTAAATAAACTAGAACTGGAATACAAAGCTGTGTTTTAATTATGTGTGATGGGTATGGAAATCCTACAGTGTAACAACAAATCAGGAAAATTTTATATAGTCTTGTGGGGATTTCAGCATAGGGTTTATAAAGTAGGATAACATGTACAGTACTACCTAATTACTTACTATGTGCACATTCCAAATTTATTCTGACATTCTTTCCAGTAACTGAAAAAGACAACTTACTGAACATCCATCCATCCATCCATTTTCCAACCCGCTGAATCCAAACACAGGGTCACGGGGGTCTGCTGGAGCCAATCCCAGCCAACACACAGCACAAGGCAGGGAACCAATCCTGGGCAGGGTGCCAACCCACCGCAGGACACACACACAAACACACCCACACACCAAGCACACACTAGGGCCAATTTAGAATCGCCAATCCACCTAACCTGCATGTCTTTGGACTGTGGGAGGAAACCGGAGCGCCCGGAGGAAACCCACGCAGACACGGGGAGAACATGCAAACTCCACGCAGGGAGGACCCAGGAAGCGAACCCAGGTCCCCAGATCTCCCAACTGCGAGGCAGCAGCGCTACCCACTGCACCACCGTGCCGCCTTACTGAACATTAAAATGTAAATATCATTATATCCATACTTTAACATTAGTGAATTCTAAGATAATTCACGATATTTTAAACAGATATCCTGAAAAAAAATCCATAGCCTCTGTTCCTTTCTCAGGTCGATCTAGGACTTGATTAAAGGAACCAAACACTTTTGCTTGGTACTGTATCTATCCCTGACCAAAACATCTTACTAGTTGCTATTAGCAGGCCAGACATGTCAATATTTACTTGAACATAAAGATCCCTTATTAAAATCATCTGTTCTACACAACGGTATAGCATCATTATCAAAACTCACCATTGCAGCAACTGGAAACAGGTAAGGGTGATTACAGCATTTCTTTAAGTCCATCACCACATTTAATAAAGAAACTTGATTTCCTCCGCCTCTAGTATTGAGGGCCTCAAAATTTCTTGTCAGAATAAATTTGTAGTATTTCCTGAAACAAAAACGAAGATACTTTTATCAAAATTCGACAATGATAACATATTGATACTGTACTGAAGAAAAATCTCACTTCTGCATAGGGCTAAGTTCCACGCGTACGATAAGTTCCGTCTTTGAAGGCATATTCTTGAACACATCAGCCTTCAACCTTCTCAGCATGTGTGGGCCTAGCATGTCATGCAGCTTTTTGATCTGATCCTCCTTTGCAATGTCTGCAAACTCTTCTAAAAAGCCTTCCAAGTTACTGTGAAAAAGGAGTTTAAAAAAAAAAAAAAAAAAAAAAAAAAACAACTTTCTTTATAAAAGGTAACAAATTCAAAAGGAGCAATATGTAAAACACAGAAACAGACCTGAACTCAGATTTATAAAACTTGCATGTGCCCAAAAAGAGGCTTGAAGTGTACATACGGAACTTTCCAAGCAAAAGTTGGTACTGTATTTATAAAAGAAATATGACAGAAGAATGTGCGTATACAGTACTTATGGTAGCTCTGACCTATTTGTAAGCAGCATTTTAAAGAAGCTGGGAAATGCAGTTGATCAAGTAGAGAAATGCAGCTAACCAAGCAAAATTACGACTCACATATAATAATTCATATCACAAACCCCTGTTATAATGTGCATTGACTTGACCAACATATGAATCCTCAAAAGTTATGCATATGATGTATAGACTCAATTGTAGAACACTTTTAAGGGGGGACAAAGTTGCAGATTTGCACCAAAAATTTTTTTGGGGATTTTCGTCAAGTTTGTATCGGCTACCTGTTGTCACTTCTAAAGAGTAGAAGCCAAGGAGCAGTAAAAACCAAGAATGGATCCACTCACTACATACAGAAAAGCTCTAAATCTCATGCCCTACAGCCTGTTCATAGTTTAATGGTTTAACAAAACATGGATTGTTTCACTGCTTACGAAGGAAATAAGCTTTTAGGGACTGGTTGGATTATTTTACCCGTGACAATGACTTGCTTAGGAGCAGATTTAAACTTTCAAGAGACCTTCACTTGAACTATGTGCCCATGCATTAGAAAGAAAGACCTCTTGAAATCTGGCTAAACCTGTTCACATACAGGTTTTCAAAATGGCTGGCTTTCTGGCAACAGGCACCTAACAGAGGGAAATGGTAGACAGGTGAGGAATATCTCAGCAAAGCCTCATCTCCATCATGCCTGCTGTGCTCGAAGCCATAAACAATTGACAAGATGCTACATTCAGTTTCTGCATTCTCTAGTTGCACATGCCAACATAGTAAGGAAATCTGCAGCACTGTTTGGCTTTCCGAATATAAATGTGGCAAATGAAAGCATTAATATTGCAAAAGTGTACCTAGTGAGAATGCTACAGTTTTTAATACATTAACTCACAAGTCGCCTCTGATGCCAATAGGAGGCTGGCAAAAGGTCTTGGCTTGGATAGCTGTGTCAACCCAAGAATCTTTTGTACTGAAGCAAACTAGCATTGATCAGATGTCTTACTGAAGTTGCTGTACATGATCCCTGGGTTGTTGGTGAAGTAACTGGCTGAAAACGTTGTTTCACATGGCCTATAACTAATTTCATATAGCCTATTCTATTCACTGTAGCAGCAATCATGTCAATACATGTGCCAGGTAATAGTGGCTACCCAACCAGACACTGGCCTCTTACTCCTTTGGGTTATGTGGGTCTGGAAAAGGCTTAATATTTCAATATATAATGCTGTGAGTGGCATAGAACTCATTAAATGCAATTGGCAGCACCTGGATGTGTCAGGTGGGAGGCTGCTCTACCAGCCAATGAACATTTGTAGCATCATAATTACACATGTACGAGGTTTATTAGCATAGTCCATGTATGGTTGCTCCAAGGTGACACTAGCGCAATTTGATGCACGTTTAGGTAAGCACGTTTACAATGTGATTATGATTTCGAAAAGTAAATTGATAAAAAACCTTTGTACTGCAGGTTTTATAAATCAGACTTTTTGGGCATATGCATTTTCCTGTTTTTATGGCATGCTCACATTTTCATGCAGGAATCAACACCACGTTTTATTAAGACTGCAGGTGCCAAAATATATTTTAACGATAATAATAATATTTATTATTGTTATTAATAATAACACTTACTTGAATCTCTCAGGAGTCAAGAAATTAAGCAGATGAAATAGCTCCTCCAGATTATTCTGCAAGGGAGTTCCAGTCAACAGCAACTTGTGTTGCAGAGGATAATTGTTTAACACTCTGAAAAACTGAAATGCATAAACAAGAAAAATGATAATTGTATGGTTTGCACCTAATCTTCATACAGATTCTGTGCTACAGTATGGTACTTACAAAGATGTAAAGAATTGATTAATAATCAGAAATTTTGATTAATTAGTACTGTATATGGATATCAGAATACATCAAATATTCTTGCTAATGTTGCTAGAACATTAATGCAAATACTGGTTGACTTGGCACATATTTAGGCAGAGAAAACCGTGAAAACAGTTTTATTTGAAAGAAAGTATTTTAAAAAGCAAAATTAAAATATTTAAATTTTTTTTAGCAGCAAATGACAAAAAACACGGTATACTACCCACTCATTATGTTAACATCACCCTTCTACATTTTACTGTGTTATTTCAACATCCTCATAACAGAAGGAATCGGGAGCACATGAGAAAAATTATAGAATAAGCCTCCCATCCATACCACTGCAGGAATGTAGGAAGCTTATTTACAAAAAGTAAAATGCTACATGAATATACATCGATCTGGTTGGTTGTCATTTTCTATCAACCGCGAGAATGCAGAACATCAAATACATGTGGAAGTAACATTGTGTACTGCTATAAAGAACATCATCCATCTTACACATTGGGAAGTGTCCTAAAATGTCTCAGTGCACACCTGCGTGATAATAGAGAAAATACATGGTGCCACACACTGTCCCAAGTGCCATGGAGGAAAAGTCCTGTGCTGACTTAGAGAGCATAGTCAGGTTAATGCAAACGTGCTACATGCAGACAAATGAAAAAGTTATCAAGTACATATTTTATTATATTATATATATATATATATATATATATATATATATATATATATATATATATACACACACACACACACACACACACAGTAATCCCTCGCTATATCGCGCTTTGCCTTTCGCGGCTTCACTCTATCGCGGATTTTATATGTAAGCATATTTAAATATATATCGCGGATTTTTTGCTGGTTCGCGGATTTCTGCTGACAATGGGTCTTTTAATTTCTGGTACATGCTTCCTCAGTTGGTTTGCCCAGTTGATTTCATACAAGGGACGCTATTGGCAGAGAAGCTACCCAACTTACTTTTCTCTCTCTCGCGCTGACATTCTCTGATCCTGACGTAGGGGGATTGAGCAGGGGGGCTGTTCACACACCTAGACGATACGGACGCTCGTCTAAAAATGCTGAAAGATTATCTTCACGTTGCTCCCTTCTGTGCAGCTGCTTCGTGAAGCGACATGCTGCACGGTGCTTCGCATACTTAAAAGCACGAAGGGCACGTAATGATTTTTGATTGTTTGTTTTTATCTGTCTCTCTCTCTCTCTTTCTCTGCTCCTGACGGAGGGGGTGTGAGCTGCCGCCTTCAACAGCTTTGTGCCTCGGTGCTTCGCATACTTAAAAGCCAAACAGCCCTATTGATTTGTTTGCTTCTCTCTCTCTGACATTATCTGCTCCTGACGCACACTCCTTTGAAGAGGAAGATACGTTTGCATTCTTTTAATTGTGAGACGGAACTGTCATCTCTGTCTTGTCATGGAGCACAGTTTAAACTTTTGAAAAAGAGACAAATGTTTGTTTGCAGTGTTTGAATAACATTCCTGTCTCTCTACAACTTCCTGTGTTTCTGTGCAAATCTGTGACCCAAGCATGACAATATAAAAATAACCATATAAACATATGGTTTCTACTTTACGGATTTTCACCTTTCGCGGGGGGTTCTGGAACGCAACCCCCGCGATGGAGGAGGGATTACTGTATATATATATATGAAATAAAACAATGAATAAAATTTTAAACTAAGCTATTAAAAACGGATGAATATACATCAAGGGGATACTACAGACCATACCATGCAACAATCTGGTCTCTACAATTAAACTGCAGAGAAGAGCTAAGAAATGCTCAGGGAACTTGGACCTCTTTATCCTGGAGTAGACAAATCGAGCAGTGAACCTGATCTAACTTCTCAAGAAGGCATCAACAAAAGTGGTTCCAGCTAAAAACTTCAGTTAAAGCACTGAACCACATACTATAACATAACTGCAAAGTAGGAAATGGGCGGCAAATTACAGAAAGAAGTCACCGCATCCGATGTACAGATGAGATATTGAAAGAACTTTGCTGGATGGACTAAATTGTGCCTCAAAAGATCAAACAAATCAAAGTTTGTTCCAGGGAACTCAACACTGATAAAGATGTGGTTTGACCTTTCTTTGTGGAAAGAAGCTCAAGAAGGCTAAGAAAGCAAATAATCTATTATGCAAGGTGCTGACAACAAACACACTGCAGCACTGGTTCCCCAGATATTAACTGACAGAGTATCTTTATTCAGCAATGCAAAACTGAGCCAATTATGTGAAATTATCCCAAATGTTGCTGGGTCTTGCTCATGTCCTAGTGCATCCCAGGGTTAACCACAACAACATTAAGAAAAATCTTCTTAAGTGTTCATGTAATCAGTTACTTATCTACTACACGACAAAGAAATAATTACATCAGCATGTTTAACAAAAAATACATAACTCATGATATGAAGTTAAATCTAACTCTGGATTATAGTAATACCACTGATCTTAAATACTTCACATATCAAGTGACAAAATCAAAACCACACATACCTTCGACTGATTGTTTTTAAGTCTGTGGGCTTCATCTACAACAAGGCATGCCCAGTTAATGGATCCCAATACTGCCATGTCAATGGTTATCAGTTCATACGAGGTCAGTAAAACATGAAATTTTACAGCTGCTTCTTTCTGTTGATGCAGAACAATTTACATTTAGTAGAGAAAAAAAAAAAAAAAAAAGAGTTGATGCTGGATTTAAAAGGGCATGCTTTATACTTGCAAGCTAAAAGTTACTTATTTTCACCTTCATTCTTGAGGCTTTCTTTCCTCCCTTAATGGCATTATCTTCAAAAGAAAATTCATTCTCTCTGATAACTGCACGACTATCTTTATCTCCAACGTATGTTACAACATACATGTCTGGTGCCCACATCTCAAACTCACGTTCCCAGTTAATAATGGTGGAAAGAGGTGCACTGACCAAAAAAAGGCCCCTTGGAATGACCCTGCAAAAGAAACACTTTTGATCGGAAATGTTGGCGAGAGGGCAGGGGGAATAACATACACACCCACCATCTACACAAAACATTACCCATTTCTGGCAGAAAATACATTATACAATCTCTCTCTATTGATGGTATACTCACTTCTTTATAGAGTGAATAAAGAAACACTGCTGTCTGAACAGTCTTTCCAAGACCCATTTCATCAGCCAAGATTGTATCAGTGCCTTGTGCCCAAGAAAATCGTAGCCAGTTAAGACCTTCAAGTTGGTATGGATGAAGTGTTCCTCCTGTAGAATCCAAGTAGTCTGGCTGACGCTCAAACTTAATTGTGGGCTATCAAATGGAAAGAAAAGTTTCTAAACTAAAACGCCTAGTTTAGTTTAAATTCAGTGACAGTGAATACTTATTCAAAACATCAAAGAGTATCAAAAATATCAAAATGTTTCACTCACATCAACAACTGGATTTTCAGGAGGCCTATCCAGTTTGCGAACCTTCGTTTTCAACTTCAGCTTTTTAGGAGGTTTCCCATCTTCACCCATCATCAATTCTCTGTAAGGAGACAAATCACGCTTTAATGTATGTGAAACATTAATTTATTAAATCTTTAGACAATTGTCAAGCTATAAATGATTAAATACACATAATACAAATACAAGGACATAACATTCTGCTTAGTATTAAACCTCTAATGATAATGCCATTCTTTCAGTGTTATTGAAGTCTTTCAGTTTATTACATGACATTGGAATTGAAGTAAGTGTTTATCTTCAGCATAAGTTATCCTTTTCAAAAATGACAAGCACAGCCACGTTTATACTTTTTTTTTTTTTTGGTAAATATAATTTAAAATAGGAAAAAAATTGACAAACCCCTTCCAAATTTTCACTATTGGGAGGAAAAACATTGACAAATCCAACAGATTTAGGAGAATACATTGCAAAGACATGGATTCAGCATCAGCATGTTTTTCATTACAACATTTTTCACTCAAAGCACAATGAACTATATACTGTATCTGGAAAAGAAATAAGTAAAAATAAGAAAGTTATTCACACGTCCCACTCTATACTAAACAAGTTCCTGTCCAGAATGAGGCAAAGTAGCACATCACATTCCTTGGCATATTACTAAGCAGTTTCCTGCATGCAGTTCATACATTCACTTCTCCCTGATGTGGCCTTCGTTGGAGTTTCATCCATCACTGCTCCCAGTACAAACACATACATGAGTGAAATGAGCTTGAGTCAGAGGAATCTACAGACACACCACACTCCACAGTGTTTGTGTTTTATTGGCTTGGTGTCCTTTGCCTTGCAGAACTCATTGTGAAGTATATAAAAATTTAGGTTAACAAAAAAATATCAATAAAATGTACAATACTATTCAGGGTTCTCACACTTTTTACCAGCAAAATTCCAAAACTTCTCCACTGACTTTTCCATAGCTTCTAGCCAAATAGTATTATCTGTGACTTAATTTTTGCACTTCATCAATACATTTGCCCTTACAACTGCTACAAAAATAACGTAACAGGTTTGTGGGATTAAGAACATTGCTAGCTAATATCTTTAGGCTCCTGCACTGCAAATCTTCATCTCAACTCTTGAACACATGACTGCACTAAGGGATTAATAATTTGTAAGTATTGGTAACAACCATGAACTAAAACATGAGGAAAGACTTGAACAGTGTAAGGTCAAACATGGTTTAACTTTGGGTAAACAAAACAAGATGGAGGGGACTTCAGCAACTTATTTTAAAAAAGATCTTCATGGACGACCTGATTTAACTCTCCCTTCACTAAATCTATATTCATCGTGAAATGCATTCTGGGGAACAAAGTCCACATGGATCCTAAGTTGATCAACATCTTGCTCACAAATCAAACACTTTCCAGTCAGCTGGGCACATCCATGGATAATTGGACACTATTATTCAGTCCAATCTTTGTTTTGGTGTTGGGCAATTTTTACATAGCTAGTTTTCACTTCTCCACTATTCCAAATACTCATGTGCATATCCATTTGTTTGAGCCGAGTGTTTAAGAGTCTCAAACTGTACAGAATACCCACCTTGTTGTTGCGAGATCTTATAACAGTAATAAATGCAGTCCATGACTTTTCCAAAACTTAATTATCTGATAATTTTTCAAAGCTTTTCCAGGTCTGGAAAATTTTCATTCTCCATTACTTTTCTAGGATTTCCATGACTGTGGGAACCACGTATATTACAATTGTGTGGTGGATGGTGGAATACTAAAGTTATTCATAAAGTTATTGTACCAAAGAACTACTTTGTGGCAAGGAATATTCTTCAGAGCTCACAGTCCATCATCACCCTTCACTCTCCTTTGAAAAATGTCTCCTGAATGGGACTTTTGCTGCATTTATAAAAATTGCACATGTATTTTTGAAAGTAAATGCAAAAACTTCAAACAGAAATCTTTGGACCTTCTATTTTAATAATGCATCACATGTCTGACCCGTCTATAGGCCTACCCACACTATTAATGCAGAGTAAGCAAATATGCATTAGTTTCAGTTAAGAAGCAAAAACAATGCTAATCTTGTGAATTTATGAAAAACTGACCAGTAAAGTCAAATTTCCTGATGAATTAGACCAGAAAAAAGTGATGTTAATAATCTGCAAAAGTATAGACAAATACAAAAATATACTCGGATAACCACATTTAGTTCCAAAAATAGCTACTAAAGCCCTAACTAAGAAGCAAGTGCATCCAGACAAAATGTGCAAATTGTGAAATGCTCGTTTCAATTAATGTACTTTTATCTTTAAGTTAAATTTTTGTGTATGTTGCCAAGTTCTGAGATAAGGTGCTCTATAAAACATCCAGTATACAAAGTTTTGTTAAAATACAGTTAAGCCTGTTCCATTAGAGTCCTTTTAACCAATGTTTAACTTTATAAAACCTTCCTTATGACAGTTTTTTTTCCCCTCTTTGGCTATTCTATTGCTTCTGATGATCAGCAAGCACACTGCAGAAATATTAAATAAATTCGACATACTGCACCAACAGATGTCTGATCCTTGAATATAGTTGTATAAGAAGATGTCCAGACAAAATTACCAAGTAGAAAAGCTACCAAATACATTTGCTAGGTGAATCTTTAATTTTTAAGTTAGAAGGCATCAATTCTTATTCACCTATTATCCACTATTTTAGTGCCACAAACAAGTGCTGAAGATATAAATCTTTATAGAAGTGATGACAAGTTTTGATAGGATTCAACAAAGACGCTACATTTTAACTACTACCAGATATCAAACATATTTTGCATGGTCTAGGCTTCTTTATATTTCTCATTGACAACAAAAACCACCCTAGAATATTCTGAAAATATAAAAAGGGCATAGTTACAAACCAGATTGCATAGCATTCTCAGGCAACAGTGAAAATTAAAAATACACAACCACCGATACTAACCTGTGGTTCCAATAAGTCTGTTTGTAAGTGTCAAAGTCTGGAATATCCATATCTTCACTTTCCCATGTAGACTGGTCATACGGAAGTTCTCTCCATTTAATCAGGTAGTGAACACTGTTCTTTTTATCAATGCTGAGTATAAATAGATATATAAAAAAATTACAAGTTTTGATTAATGGCTAGACAATTTTTCTTGAGAATACTTCAATGGAACAGAAGTTAAAGCTCTGAATGCAGTCAAAATCTAGCAGTTTAGGACTGCAAAATCACTTTCTTGGTTATTCATATTATGTATTGCTACTATAATCTGAAGAGTATTAGTGGTTTATTTCTGAACAATTGTTTACAAAAGACCACATTAAAGCTTCAAGAAAAAAAAAAAAAAAACATTTAATGTTCAATATTTTTACATATACCTTTTACAAAAGACTGCAATGCTTAATTAAATGTAATGACATTTGTAACATTTCATTGTACTGCCTCTAATAACTGTTTTCATTAATGTTAAAAAACACCTGTTGGACCAGATTTCAACTTCTATACGTTGTTTACTGAAACTTACACTTAACAAAAGATTGCACTACATTAAGTATTTGCATTTAATGACTAAAATGAATACATACAGAACTGCTACTTAAAATGTTTTAATTGAGTTACACGATATACTGTATTAGGTATCAAAAACTATCATATTTCAGTACTTAGTATTAGTTGGTATCAGGAAGTAATGCATAGATTTACAGCCGACCTAGTTGAGGAGATTCATACTTCTGGCCAAAGGCTATAGGTGAACAGTAGGGTAATAAGTGGTCTGAAAATTGCCAAAACCAGCCATAGCAATAAATCTATCAAAATTATTACATTACATGGTCTCATATGTTTGACTCTTAGAGAGTTCTTTAAGGTTTGCTTTTCATCTGCACTGCTCTCAAATGGTTAATTCTTAGACAAATCGGCCCACACAGCCTTTTTAAATTCATGGACGACTGTCTAGCAGCAATTGGAAACCACCCTGTTGGTAAATGTGAATGAAGGTCACTTAGGAAATCTGTTTCCCCATTTCTAAGTTGACTCGCTGCCAAACTAATGATGGCAACCCATGCTTCACCCCTTGAGTTGAAAAACCACTTCCTTACACAGAGCAGGCATGCAGACACAGACTTGGAAGATTATAGCTTATGCTACTCCATACCAGCAGTTAAAGTATGCCTACCAGTGACAACATGGCCTCAACTGCAATGAACCATGCACAACTGATATACTGCAAATTTTAAATGAGAAAAATTGGCCAATCCTAAATGGAGAAAAAAATGCTCAAAATACTTCTAGTCCAGGCCCTTTTGGACTAGGGTTACTCAACCGTTAAAGACACAGTTGAGGGCCAAAATTCCACAGTTGAGTTGATGTTAGATGCTGCAGATATTCTACCAGACGGTTGTGGCGAGCACCCTCTTCTACGCGGTGGTGTGCTGGGGAGGCAGCATAAAGAAGAGAAACGCCTAACGCCTGGACAAACTGGTGAGGATGGCAGGCTCTATTGTAGGCATGGAGCTGGACAGTTTGACATCTGTGGCAGAGCAACGGACACTGAGCAGGCTCCCGTCAATCATGGAGAATCCACTGCATCCACTAAACAGTATCTCCAGACAGAGGAGCAGCTTCAGCGACAGACTGCTGTCACTGTCCTGCTCCACTGACAGACTGAGGAGATCGTTCCTCCCCCACACTATGCGACTCTTCAATTCCACCCGGGGGGGTAAACGTTAACATTATACAAAGATATTGTCTGTCTGTATACCTGCATTGTTATTACTCTTTAATTTAATATTGTCTTTATCAGTATGCTGCTGCTGGAGTATGTGAATTTCCCCTTGGGATTAGAGAAAAGCCAAGCAAAATGACACCTTTTATTGGCTAAAAAGATTACAATATGCAAGCTTTCTACATCTTGCCTGAAGAAGGGGCCTGAGTTGCCTCGAAAGCTTGCATATTGTAATCTTTTTAGTTAGCCAATAAAAGGTGTCATTTTGCTTGGCTTTTCTCTACATTCATAATGGCTAACACGGTACAACACCCTAGTACCCTTGGGATTAATAAAGTATCTATCCATCCATCTATGTAACTCAATGGGTTTATAAATATAAGAGAATGCCTATTTTCTGGTTTGCGATTGCTGAAGTTTAAACCTTTTTTTGTGCAGTTTAAGGAAGAAGCTTTTTGATAAAGAACTCCAGAAGATTATTTGCCCATGTAAATGAATTTTAAAGAAACCAGGTGTTTATCTTAGCCAAGTTATTCATTTTAATCCGATTATGTGTGTGCATAGAAAAGGCACTCAATGATATAAAGAAGTAGACACACTAAAAATTTCACCCAGGGCTATGAGCACAATAAAAGTAACTGAAGGTAAAACATCCAATGATCTACAAGCCTTACTAGGCATCACTGGAGCAGTCACATATATATCAACCCATTAAAAAAAACCTACACAGAAATATCATCTATGAAATTGTTGGAGGAACACAACTTTTCAGGATGGGGAAGAGTCTAACTAAAATTTGTAAGAATATACTAGGACAAGACAGAAGAGGTGTAGAAGTCTGTTCCGTGAACAGAACAACGTAAAACAATTTTGATCACAACAAGAGTGCCCATTGTTTACCTCATGGTTAAATACCCAACACAAATAAAATTTTATCCTCTCCTCGCATGGAGCAGTTTTCCATACTCTGGCCCAGGGCGACTTGTCGTCATTGAGGGAATAATGAATTTTGAGAAATACCATAGAATTCTTGAATATTAAGTCATTGGTTTGATCTCCTGCGGTGGGTTGGCACCCTGCCCGGGATTGGTTCCTGCCTTGTGCCCTGTGTTGGCTGGGATTGGCTCCAGCAGACCCCCGTGACCCTGTGTTCGGATTCAGCGGGTTGGAAAATGGATGGATGGATGGTTTGATCTCATCAAAATAAAAATAAAATAAAAATCTAAAGCAACACGTCAGACTGATAACTGGCAGTAAGAAGCAAATCTGTGACGGGTGTGCTGCTGAAAAAGATACCACAAGTCACTAGCTGAAACTGGTGTGTGTGGGTATGTATATATATATATATATATATATATATATATATATATATATATATATATATATATATATATATATATATATTATATATATTATAATAATTTTCAATTCTTATAATATTACAAGTTGACTCAGACCTTTTGGTTTTTACTGCCTAGTAACTGCACTTACCATTGTGTGTACAGGCATATGATGCAAGTAATTGTCTAGTTTAACTTTACCATACAAAGGAATGGATCAGCAGACTTGAAACTTTTTCCAGTTTTGGAGGCCCAAATTCAAAGAGAACTCGTATGTGAAGACCATGACTGGAAAGGACTCCACTTTAGACCATGGAAATAATTTTGCTCTATAGTACTTTTGGGTATAGTTTAAAAGGTTCTTGTTGTCAAAGACCACCTACAAGTAGCCAATTTCAATGCACTCCTATTCTTCCTTATCTTCAACTCCTTCCACAAACTGACCACCTTTCCAAATTATTCCCTCCGCTATTCATGGAACATTTCCAGTTATGCTAATATAACTTTTTCTATATACACCACTATACACTCACCTATATTTATATAAAATAGTTTATATAATCTGTTATTACAAAATGCACATGAATTTCCCATCCAGGAGTTGTCTGTGGTATTCACACACACTATCAACTGTTCAGACAGTTATTCAGGTTGCTTGTTTTTAATTTTATGGCAGTGGATATCTAGAAATGTGCAATATGCCAGTGTCTACCTTGAAATACATAAGTAGAAAGCCATACCTATGGTTCAGAATGTGATGAATCATCATCCACTCAGATTTAATTCCAAAACGGAAATAACGCTCTTCCATTTGAGCATAGAGTGGATCTTTATTTTTTCTCTTTGAACTCTTGTCATCATCACCTTCACCTCCAAAATCTATGGGTGGAGGTTCATCCATATCATTCTTGCGCTGATAGTTTCTGAACATCACCTGGCAATGAAGTTCAAGCTGAGGGGAAAAAAATGTATATATTTCAATATTTTGCAATGACTTAGTAAATGGAATCAGAGTTTTAAAGAAAACCATGACACATTCAGCACTGACAGGAGATAAGGCTGAAAGACCAACCTGCAATTCAGACACCCATGAACAATGCCAGTAGGACATGTTGCTCCACTTAACAAAGAATTCTCTTTCTGGACGACCTGCCAGTGGTTTGGGATCTGGACCATCATTAGAACCTGGAGGCCGAGGAACAGGAGTTGGAGGAGGAGGTTCTCCCCAGCGCCAAGTTAAAATTTTTTGCACTTTGCCTTTCATAGGTGGACACTTTGATACATAACAGAGACAAAAAGGTATTAGATAAACATAAAATGTATCTAGGTTCAACTGTTTAATTTTTATATAAAAATATTACATTTTCTATACATACACATATACGCACAGATATGTAACAACAGCAAGTTTAATTCTTTAAACTAAGGCTGATTTGTTTCACAGAAGCAGATATCTGCACAGTTCCTTCTGCAGTATGGGTGTAATGAGTGCTAGCACGATGCTTTTCACATTGAAATTTAAAGTATCTAATTTTAACTTATCTTCTAGTTAGTACATGTCAGAGAAGAAACACACTTCAGTAATTAAGTTAACAACAAAGCTACATCAGCCAGGATTCAATGCTTATCTTATTTGCTGGAACTTTTAATTAACTCACCGTACAACGTGGACAGAGCCATTCCCCATTGGGGATTTCTGGCAGAGGTGGGTTCAAGCAATGAATGTGATATGATGAAGGACAGGCATCGCAACAAAGCAATTCTCCCCCATCTTTGCATACTCTACAAAACTCCATGTGATGATCATCCTCTTCTGCATTTACTTCTTCATTTTCCTCCTCCACTTCAGAATTATCTTCTTTTGCTTCCCACTGGACTCCTTCCTTTTCCTAAAATTGAGACATACAAAAATTGGTTTAAAAAAAAAATAAATAAATAAAAAAAATAAAAATAAAACGCACGCACATATAAAAGATAGATTTTCAAAATATCTGAAACAGCGTAGTATCCACTTACACAGTGTGGACAGCTCCATTTGCCTTCTGGTGCCTTTTCCATATCTGGATCCAAACATACCATGTGGTAAGCTCGAGGGCAAGTGTCACATAAAATTATCTCTCCTCCTTGTTGACACACCTCACAATAGTCTTGATGGTCAGTTTCATAGCCATCACCATCCTCTTCACCTACAACCAAATGAAAGACTGAAGTTAAGAAGTTGATGCACTTATGTGCCCCAAATATAAAACTACAAAATTTGCTTTTTGATTTAATTTTGTATACCAACCTGAACCTATACTATGCAGTTAGAAACAATTTTCAGTATGAGTCATTTGTTATTACTATGCAATTTAATCTGAATACAGTGTTTCCTCAAAGTCGGTAACAGATGTTATAGAATTGCAAATGTTATAGAAGTACCAAACCTTATTATCTAGAATCTTGTCACACAATTATTGTTCCTTAAAATGTCATAACCACAGCAGTACCACATACTACATACAAATTTTGTGTAACGTGTCAACATTTCATTTATCTGTATAAAACTTGACAGTGTGAGGTTTTGCAATATTTAAACCAATAAACCTTAAAATAATGAAGTGATGTGTAATGGCCATATTTAAAGAATATATCCCCTACTTAATTATACAACAGCTGAGATTTATTATATATGGAGTGTAATAATACACATCTGCTAATAAGTCTCAACTTGGGGGGGGGGGGTTAATAAAGCAAAATAAAAAAGCAATTGAAAATTTCTAAGTAATTTAAACCATTACCTTTTTTTTTCTTGCGTATTGCTTTTGGTTTTTTACGACTTCGGCTGCTTCGACTATTTGAGCCATCAGACACAGAATAACTGTTCATACTTCCATCATCAAAATCAGAATCCACATCTAAATCATCTTCCTCACTCTTGGAATGTAACAGATGCAAATTAATGTTATGAAGGACAAAAGCCCATCTTTTAAAAATACTTATAACAAATAAATATATGAACTACCATAACAGACATGAACAAAACATCAAAAAAATGAATAACACTCACCGAAGAACGTTTACGTTTGCTTCCAAAGCCACCCAGTTTTATTTTCAATGGTGCTACTTTTTTAGCTTTAGTTTTCTTCTCTGGAACTTTAGGCGGTGGTTTAGGTTTACGACGAGCATTTGGACCTAAACAAGTGAAATGGTCTTGTTTTGAAAAATAGTTTTAAGTAACTAATTAGCAATCATTAAACCATGAAATAAAACTTAAATCTAACCTTTTCCTTCCTTTGTCTTGGCCTTTCTCAGGGGCTGCTGGATTTCAGGAACTACAGGCACAACTACTGCAGGTGCAGCTGCAGAAGGATTAACTCCCTCCTGATTAGCAACCATACTCTCAACCACTGCAGCCACAGCAGCCGCTGCTGCGGCTGCTGATGCTCCTGAGCTACCTTTCAATGGATTGTTTGTGCTGAACTCTCTCCACTTCGCTCCCAAAACCATCATCATCTTTGAAACTGCAATCTTTGGGTTCTTTGCAGCAATGAGAGGTCTGAAATTAAATATCAAAAAAGTTAAATCTAAGAAGAAAACTGGAAGGAAAATCACTATATCCAAAAGAAAAACAACTTTCATTACCTAACAAACTGACTGAAGGCTTTATAGTTAGTAAGTGTACGGTAATCTTCTTCAGAAAAAATATGATCAATATCTTCCATTCCCCAGTCTTCCAGCAACTGAGCAGATGTTTTGGGCTCCTTATTACAAGACATAAAAAAAATAAAAAAAAATAAAAAAAAATACATGGACAGAAAAAGGTTAGTACTGGATGATAAAATGGTGACACATAACAATTCACTCAAATACACCCTTACCCAAACCTCCAGAGCACAGCAAATAAATACCTTAACTTCATGCATCTGCATATTCAAATTACTATAACTGATTTTTTTGTTAAATCAAAAATACTGATATTTAATAATGGAGTCTTCTACTCTTCTAGGAGATTGAATATTCATGAAGTAATGCAGCAATATGTTACCAACCTATTACATTACTTTTACATACACTGATAAAAATATATCAAAAACCTTTTATAGCAAGAAAAGGAAGTTTTACTTCATTACTCAAATGTACACTATTCCAAATAACTGAAATATAAAGCAAAATGTAAATTAATTCAAAATAAATACATTCTTAAAAATCATTTACCTTGGAATCATCATCGTCATCATCATCATCTTCTGCCTCTGGTTCCTTCCTCTTTAGCTTGCTGCCACCTCCACCACCTCCACGCTTTTCCTTTTTAACGGCCAGTCTCTTTTTTCTCTTCTTGCCTGGTGTGTAGTCACTACCCTCGCTTTCTGACCGTGGTTCTTCCTCTTCCTCACCAAAGTCACCTCCCTCTGGAGAGCTGATATCCATTTCCTAATGAACGATAAAGGAGTTGGTAATAAAATCTGAAAGTATTCTTATAGACTAGGTTTAAAAGCATTCATATTCACTTTCCTCTTAAGCTTATTTCTTGTTAAGTCTGCCTCCTGCTACTTATTCAAAGAAAAATCTGAAAAGACCTTGAAACTTAAATTCCCGACAGCTCCAATACAAATTAGTTTGTTTAAAATAGAAGATGAAAGGCAGAGTTAAGACACCATAAACTAAGTGACCAGAGTCACGAGCACCATTTGAGCAAAAACATACTACTTACATGACAATATGCATACAAACTACAGATATGACCAAACAAGTGCTGTTTAATTTAGTTCACAGCATGAAATTACTGCTTTTCAAAGTGTGAAATCTAAACATTTTAGATACAGAATGGATAAAAATGGGGAGAGGTTTAGTCAAAAACCAACGCAATCCTCACACACACACAAATGCTTAATGTCAAATTTTAAAATGAGCCCAAACTTAAAATAATCATGATAAGAAAAAATGCTCCAGTACAAATTATCTGCAACACCGCATGATACAGCCATCAAAATTTGATGATAACAGAACATCACTTTTTTTTTTTTTTAAGCAAGGTAAAATCCATAGATTACCTGAGGTGGATGGAAATTCAGGACATTATAAAAACCATGTAGTTAACAATTACTGCCATTTCTGTTTACAATTTTAATGACTAAATGATTAACACTAGAATCCACTTCATCAGTGATTTTGTTTTGCAAATGTGTCAATCAGCTAGTTATCCCATCCCCCACTGACACAGCTGAAGTTCTCCCAGCTCAAGTGTATCTGGGTGTGAGGTGTCTGGAATTGTATGGGGTAAATAATATATCGTTATTTGGAATACATATGTTTCATGTGTGATCCGTGTCTAACACGATCTGGGAAAATGTAGGATGACAGTAAATGCAAGGCTAGAAATGTTGAACACAACTAAAACAAACGTTTTCCATGTTATATTAATAAATAAAAAGCTGAAGTGTATAATGTGTGAAGACTGAAATCCAAAAATCAAATACGCTTTCACAAAACGTATAACAAGTGCACTTTTATTCAAGAATATAACCAAAGAAAATCAATTTACATGTTGCTGTCAAAGTAAAAACACAAGTCCAAATATCAAATCGACAAAAAGTCAACATGTCTGCTTGGCTGGTTTAGAGGTAAGAACTGCTGCCTCATAATCAAGATGTTGCGGGTTCATGCCCGGGTTCTCCCCATTTTGAGTACTGAGCTGCTATTATTACTATATTTATTATATATATATATATATATATATATATATATATATATATATATATAAAATCCCTATGTGCGTCCAGGTGTCCGTGTGTTGGTGTCTTCTGATGAAGTGCGCATGCGTGGGGCACGGTGCGATGCGCGATATTACTGTCAGAGAAAGTTAGAGGCGTTTTACGGAAATACAAACCAGTATTACTGCGAGAGGAAATTAAAAGGTACACAATACAGTGACGCATATTACAGCCACATACAAGCCAGTATTACTGTCAGAGGAGATTAAAGGCATATTACCGACGCGCACGCCTGTATTACCGCCAGAGAAAATTAAAGGTATATTACGGACGTACAAGCCAGCGGACGTACAAGACGGTATCCTTCAATAAGGGCACGCACAGGCATCCTTCAATAAGGGCGCGCACAAAAAGGCGAGCCTCAATTAGGCGCAACGAATAAAGGCATATGTAAATAAAGATCTGCACCTTTGTTGCTCTTCACATATTCCAGAGCCATTTGAACTAAATTAATTACGAACGCCTTTATTCGCCGCGCTCAATTGAGGTCGCCCTTTTGAAGCTTGCCTTTTTGTGCGCGCCCTTATTGAATAGAGCCATACAAGACAGTATTACTGCCACAGAAAATTAAAGACACACAATACACGGCGGCAGCCCACGAAGAACGGTCAGCTCAGCAAGTAAACCTCAACAAAAGAAAGGCTGAAAGAAAGAAAAATACGACCAACAAAAAGAATGAGGTCAAAGTCCCTTGCCATTTAATATAGACTGTTCCTACTAATGTTTATGCACTACTGTTCTAGCGCACTAAATGACTAGTTGAATAATAAAAACCATACATTTGATCCGAGTCTAACACCCTGTATACATTTTTGCTACCTGTAACAGATACGCTTAAGGGATATAAGCAGGCACACAAATGCTGGTGAATCATGCCTTCTTGGTATCTTGTGGTCACTTGAATTTTTCCTTATTCAGTTTTATTCCTGTATAAAGAAACAAGTGTGATTTTATCCCTTTGTGAAAGTGTTTAGTTTATATTCCAGTAATCACCTGAATGGCATCAAATCGGTCTCTGCCTTTCTCGCGCATGCACACACATAATAGCATTTTCATGCATTGGGTATTTGAAAAACGCTATGTCATTTAAACATTTCCACCCATTCTTGCCCACTTCCCACATTATGGTCCATATACTCCCATACAACTGAGAATGCAGACAGACTTCTTTTTGAGCACATATACCCTCAGCATGGACGGCACGGTGGCGCAGTGGTAGTGCTGCTGCCTCGCAGTTGGGAGACCTGGGTTCGCTTCCCGGGTCCTCCCTGCGTGGAGTTTGCATGTTCTCCCTGTGTCTGCGTGGGTTTCCTCCGGGTGCTCCGGTTTCCTCTCACAGTCCAAAGACATGCAGGTTAGGTGGATTGGCGATTCTAAATTGTCCGTAACGTGTGCTTGGTGTGTGGATGTGTTTGTGTGTGTCCGGCGGTGGGTTGGCACCCTGCCCGGGATTGGTTCCTGCCTTGTGCCCTGTGTTGGCTGGGATTGGCTCCTGTAGACCCCCCGTGACCCTGTGTTCAGATTCAGCGTGTTGGAGGATGGATGGATGGATACCCTCAGCATGGTACTGCCAGATCTACATACTAGCATGGAGTATTGCTCACGTACTAAAGTGACTTTAGCTGCTGGTGGAAGTTCATGTCCCATTTTATTTACGGTGCAGCAGTCTATTAGTTAGCAAAAGCAATGTGAACAAGATGTCTGTTACAGTCCTGCCTTAGGTCATAAAGCTTATGGAGCCATTTCTGGACAATCTCAGAATGTCTTTCTCCTATTGGATGACTGGGATCTTTTCCTAAATAAGGAGTGACACTGCACATGTGCTTTGTCTCCCAATCTGACGCAATCCAAAACTTTATGCCAAATTTGTCTGGCTTGTTTGAGATTTAGGACAAGGGACAAGACAAGAAAGGACAAGGGACCTTGGTTGGAAACAGTTGCTCAACAATAATATGTTGCCCTGGATTGAAACTTAGAACAGTTGTCAGCAAAACGTTGCCAGATGTCAGAGATCACTGCAGATCCTTTTTTTTTTTTTTATAATAAATTTAAACACTTTCTGCACAGGTGCCTTTGTTGTCAAAGTGCAAATGCTGCTTGATAGTCTGATAGTGGTCAAGGGGCATCGCATTTTTGATTGCTGGTAGAACAAATAGTTCTGATCAGGCATCAACCACAGAACAAACTATGGTCATCGCTGCTTTTGTGAAAAGAATGGGGATAAATGCCATCAACTCAGAGTGGGAGAGGCAAGTTTGTTGTACTACATGAACGAGGCAGAGTAAATAAAACTGAAAAAAGGCTAACTTTTACAAGTAGTAAAGATTTACAAGAGGTGTTACCGATATAAGTTTTTATTATGCAATAGTAATAATAGCAGCAGTTCACTACTCAAAAAGGAGAGGAAACCCGGGCTTGAACCCGCAACCATTTGAATACGAGGCAGCAGTTCTTACCTCTGCACCAGGCAAGCAGATGTTTCGACTGTCAATTGATATTTGGGTTGGGTTTTTACACACTGACGGCAACATGTAAATTGAATAAATTTTTTTTTTTCTTTGATTATATTCTTGAATAAAAGTGCAGTTGTTTCATTATACCTTTTGTGGAAGTGCATATTTGATATTTTGACTTCAGTCTTCACACACACAGTTTCCGTCAGCATTTTGCCATTACTACTATAACATGAAAAATGTTTGTTTTAGCTGTGTTCAACACTTCTTGCCTCACATTTTCTGTCATCTTACATTTACCCAGATGGTTGTAGACATGGAACACACATGAAATGCATGTACTTCAAATAACGATATATTATTTACCCTATACAATTCCAAACACTTCACTCCTAAATAAACACTCTTGTGCTGGGAGAACTTCAGCTGCACGGGGTGGGGTGGGGGTAGGGAAGGCTGAGATGGGGGGGGGGGGGGGGGGGGATTGGATTGCAGGCTGCTTCAATCGGCACAGATTGATACATTTGCAAAACAAAGATGGTGATGAGGTGCAAAGGAATTTAAGGTGGTCCGGCATTACAACTTCTTTTGTAGGCTTCAGGAATTCTAGTGTAAGAGATTGTGACAATTTTTTTTTTTTTTTTTTCTTCGTAAAATCAATGTGGACCACAACCAGTTTACATAGTGCCACAACTGTTACCAGTTAGTATGGTTTATAGACCACAGGATGTTATTGAACACTGTTGTACCAAAAAAATCTGATCACCAGGCTCTTCCTACAAATGGATTTTGGAGTTCCAAACTCTAGCAGACTACAGTACTTCCAATTGTTAGAATTAGTTCCTCCACATGTATGAACAACACAGGAAAGCCCACAGAGTAGTATGCCAAGCCTCATGTTGTAATCTTGGTTAAGTAAGTTATTTATAAACACCTTGACAGCTCAGAAAAGATTGACTTCTGACAATTCAAGGACCTGGCCATAAACTTTAGGCAAGACTCACTCACCTATATCTGAAGAATGCTACAGAAATGTCAGTAGCTTGCCTATCTTACTCTCTTCATCGACTGCCTTACATCTTGGTAAAGCACCTTTTCAGTTCGGAAATGCAACGCACTGAAGAGTGTGGCGAAGTGATCACAGAATATTACTGGTACACTGCTTACTTCTATAAAGGATGCATAGCACAAAATGCTTTAGGAAGGAAAAAAGGTTTTATTAAAGACCCTAGCTATTCTGCAAATACACCTTTTTCCTCAGTTCCACATTCCAGCAAAGGACAGAAGATCACTGGCACTCAATTAGATTTAGAAACAGATTTTATTCACAGGTCAAAGATTTTAAACTTAGACTAAATTTATTAGGGTGACTAATTGACTTTAACATAGGAATCAAAGAGAAAGTAAATGACCATCTGTCTGACATGCTGTTTTCATCCACAGGATCCCATTAGGGGTATGTTCTTTCTATTTTACATATACTCTTGTGTTACGCTAATGGTTGCTGCAGTGAAATTAAAAAACAGGTTAATGTAAGCCTACTTAATGAGAATAAACCAGTCGTGGATGATAGATGATTTTGATAACCAGAGTGAAAAGTGTTTTCTGCACCTAAACATTACAAAAACTAAATAATTGATATTAGATGATTTTTTAACTTGTCGAAGAATGGTGTTTCTTCTAAGACCAGGCAATGCGAGATGTTGAAATTTTTTAATATCTGAGGACAATTAATAGACTCAAAGCAGATTTTTAATGAAGAAGTTGTATGCAAAAAGGGACAGCAATACAAAGTCTTTTTTACAGTAAGTCATACCATTGTCAGTATTTTACAATTCTTGTACTGAATCCGTCTTTACTTATTTTGTGCTGGCCTTGCCATCTTAATGTCATCTACAAAAATAACTATAAAATAACAGTTTTAATGGGTATAGTACTCCATTATGGCAACCCCCCCCCCCCCCCAAGAATTACAACAAATGTTATTTTTTGGTCATTTTGCATATGATACAGGCAGCAAAGCATTGATTTTGCTCATATCCGCAATAAAATTAATTCTAACAACATAGGGCTGCACAATCTCTTAAAAGTTCACACTGTCATTTCAAAACACTGACGATCAACGATGCCGTCACAAGGTTGGAGCACGGGGTGTAAAGATAAAGATACTTGTGGATTATGAATAATTAGCTGCTCTACCCATGTACAGTGGAAAGCGCTTATACAAGGGGAGGGTGGGAGAATAGTGCAGAGGCATTTTAACTCAGAACATAGTAGCTTTGTATGTTGATATTTGACAATGTTATCATGGTGATTCAAAGGCGATTCATTCCAGGTTCATTTAAAATTGCTACAAATCATAACGCTGTATTGGCACAAAACTTTTAAAATTAGATCTGCCTCATCATAAAATAGAACATCAGGAAACTAAGTTACCAATTACTTTTACTCACTCAAAACACGACATTCTTAGTTGTACCCTTTCTACCATCTTTTGTACAATAAAATCAACTTGGCTTGCATTACAGGAAAAAAAATTGCACTGTGTGTTTGATCATGGCCTGGCTATTGCACATATTTTGCCTTTTCTTATGTGTGATAAGAACATGCCACAAAAAGTACAAAAAGTCAAGTGTTCATTTGCATTGCGAGTTTACATGTATGATATGCACACAGGACAGTGGCACTGGATACGATATATAGTGTAATCTGTTTATTTCAGACTTATCTTGTATAACCGTACAATTACATTCCCATTGTAGCAACCCTATGCGTGGTCAGGGGTAGAAAGGATATACTTGATTGTGGAAAATAAAAACTCTTCTTTAAAATAACAAACATTTAAAAAACGTGGTTATAGCTTAACTATTTACATCCCTGACAGCTACTTCTCCAGTGTTATGGCCATGGAGAATGCCCAGACTGTTGCTCTGGCATTTCGTTCAGCACCAAAGCACAGCTTCCCTATTTTGACTTCTGCACTTTTCCTCCTTTTAGTCACATTTGTTACTTGTTGACAAGTGCTCAGACTGTTTTTAGGGGGGGGACGGACGACCAAAGGTTTTAATTTGAATAGGCTTCATGTCCACTGGTCCTCTTGCTTGCCAGTGCCAAAAACAAATGCAGAATCAGCCACTTAAGCTTATTAACGTGCCACAGCCAGGCTACTAAATTATTTGCCCGCTTAAAGTGGAAGTAAAATAATAGCAGTACTCTCTTTAGACAGTGTATGACTTACTTTTACTAGATGGCTCCCCTTTACAGGTCAGGGCATGTGTATAATGAGATACTGAATGAAGGGGGTCCACCTGAAGCTTCAAGAGCTTCAGGTACTGGCCCACTTGAAGTACTACAGCAGCTTTATCCCATTCAAACTTTGTGTGATGAAATGATCAGTCTGTCTTCCCTAACTACAATGTACTTTTGCTAAACAAGCTAAACATGAGACAGTTGCAGTTTGGCACTTTACAGGAAACTTCTGCAAATGCTTGGAGCCAATCCGTGATTAACAATTATCAGTAACCATCAGCTCAGCTCTACTGGACATCGGTCATCTGTTAAAATTAACCACGTGCAGATTACAGAAGTCGATTTACAAAGTTTAAAGAGTTTCATCCTGAGCTTTATTTAGGTTCCCAGCAAAAATTCAACTGTAACTACAACCTACAAAATTTGCCTGGAAATCCCATTCTTATGAAAGATATGAAGGGAATGAAAACATTTATGAAATAAAGATTTTAATCAAAAAAACAGGTTTTAACAGCACAAGTTGGATCAATATGACAGAAAAGTTACGTTTTTCAAATTTTAGGATCTGCTGTGGCAACCTTTAAACTTCCAGAATACTGACGAACTATAACGGATAATAAAGGGACTCTTGTAGGAGGTTGGGATAATTTTTTTTAATTTATGAACAAATTCATTTGAAAGAATACACAAAACTCATTTATTTTCTTGGTACTGTGGGCGAGATAAACAACAGACTTGCCATTCAACAACCACCCCAAAAATGACTGCTCTAATATTAAAACAAAAGATATATTGTTTTATGTATAAAGATTACAGAATATGGATATATGCATGTTTATATAAGCACCGCACAATAACTACAAATCGATGCAGACTCTCTAATTGGGAGGGCACAAACAGGTTTTTGCTTCTAAATTCTTGTCCAAAGAAACATTTATGACTGGCTTTTAAATGATTTTTGCAAGATACCTGGTATGTTAGCTGGTAAAAAAAAAAAAAAAAAAAAATAATAATATTCGTAGTTTCTCATAACTAAATGCTTTGAGCATGGGAAACACTATCTAAATAAACTGCACTATTTGGTACCATCTGGTTTCTCTCAGCTTTCATTTTTTAGATATGTTTGTACAGAGCTTTAGACTGTCCAATTTTACAGAGAGTTGGAACCAGTGGCCATGAGCTTAAAGAAGCTTATGTTTTCACAAATACAGCTTTCCTATGAAATGCAGAACCACCTTGTCAAGATTTACCCGACACACAAGTTTCAACTTACCATCAATAAACATAAACACATATACGAGGGCAATCCCAAAAGTAAGGTCTCCTATTTTTTTTAGAAATACAAACAACCGTTTATTTTCTATAATGTTTACATCATTTCAAAAGTTAAAGACTTACTTGTTTTTCTACATAATTGCAATTTTGGTCGATGCATTTTTGTAGACGCTGTGGTAGTTTTAGAATGCCCATGTCATACCAGTTCGCCGCCATGTCCTTCAGAAAGCGATAAAACTTATCATTCACCTCTTCGTCGGAGCAGAATCGCCTTCCGGACAAACGTTCTATCAACTTAGGGAACAGGTGGTAGTCACTGGGTGCCAAGTCCCAACTATAGGATGGGTGGGTGGGTGGGTGGGTGGGTGATGAAGTTCCAACCGCCGATCTTTACGCATGTTTTCCTCAACCTTCTCGACGGTCTCGTCGGAAATTGACGGTCTCCTGCGTGAACTTCGCACTTGGCGGTAGCGTTCAACGGGAGCTCCATTTTCAAGGGCTGCCAAGCCAAGATTGAGCAGTCTACGTCCCCACCACTTTGGAGACCTTACTTTTGGGACTGCCCTCGTACTAATGGATTTAACTGGTTTTACCCAGACTATAAGGTTACAAGCATACTTGGGCTTTGTATGGTTCCCGACATCTTAAGTGATGAAGCAGTTCTTTTGCTTGAGGTCTTCATGGCCAAAGGTTTTATTACACCAGCACACGTGGAATAAGAATATGCACTTTGCTCAGTTATCAGATCAACTATACCTTGCAGTGGCCACAAGTACTAAAGATACAATAGGTGCTTTCCCAACATTGAACATTATTCAGGAACCAGGGAACTTCTGTAGCATTCCCACCATTGGAACTCAAGCCATTTGTAATTCCTGGTACATTTTTAGCTACTCCTACTTCATAATATGTACTTTTTGATTAACCGGAAAATATTGTGGGAGGGGCTCAGCCGAATTTTGCAGATTAGATGACCACAAGTGCTGGCGTCATTTTAGAAATCTATTTAGTAGTTGGATCTTTGTTAGGGGAGAAGATGGAGCGCTGTACTTAACTCCCTGGTGTGCCATGCCATGCACTGTTATCAAAGCAATAAGTAGGGTTTCAGATGCCCCCCCCCCCCCCTTTTTTTTTTTGGGCCTTTCTCTCAATTCCCCTTTCCCCCTCAACTCCATGCCAAAAGGAGCAGCTTATAATTCCGCTGCAAGATGCCTGTGGCTTATACTGGTTTCTGTTTGTTGAAAAAAAAGATAAGTAAAAATGAATCTGAATGGTGGCTTGGGGTTAGCTTTAAACTCCAAAACAGACCTATTTACACATGGCAGAGAACAGTTTAGTTTACACACAAGTGTGCTCATTTCCTATTACTGGCTTGTACAAACCAGAGCTACACTTAAATATTTATCACTTTTAGTCTATTCTATTGGGATAAAGAATGCAGTTCCGTAAAACGAACATCAAATGAAACCTGTGAAACAAACAACTTGCCTAATATACACTTCTCTTATATTTCTACCCGAAACACCACTGCCTTTAAATAAGAAGAATGCAGACATTTTGAATGCAGTCAAATTAAGTGCAGATTCACGTTACTCTATAAATACTTAAACACAAAACACAGTTATGGGCGCCTGGACACTTGAAAGTGTCTACAACCCTGTTGCAACTCAGACATGAACAAATTGACATAAACCCATGAGAACACATTCTTTCATTTTAGATGCAACATTTGTAAAACTCTTAATTTCATAAAAAAAAAAAAAAATAATGTAAAAGGGAGATCAACATACTGCTCTGCACATCACCAACCTACCTGTATGAAGATAAAGCCAAGCTCTCAATGGTTACAATTATTGCAACCATACAAGCTCACTCACCTCAAACTTTATATACAGTACACAATTACTAGAATCCCTGGTAAAGAGGAGTAAAAAAGTTAAAATAAAATTCATTTTGGTGAATTGGCTGAATCGCACACTAGAAGATAAAAAAAGGGGAAAAAAAAGAAGAAAAAAAAAATCATAAAACTTTTGTTGAGCTAAATTCTATCAAAATAATTCCACATCGAGAAGTTATTTTTAACAAAACAAATGTGCCATGATTACTGGCATCTCTGCATTTAATACTTTACACAACCTACATTTGCCAATAAAACAGCACCAAGTCTTCCCCTAAAACATCTTATAAGGTTGGAGAATATACAACAGGGAATCAGAGACCATTCCTCTTTACATTCTTCAAATCACCCAGGGTCTTGGGTCCTCTTTTGTGCACTCTCCTCTTCAACTTACCCCACAGGTTTTCA
Organism: Erpetoichthys calabaricus; assembly: GCF_900747795.2. Taxonomy (NCBI): domain Eukaryota; kingdom Metazoa; phylum Chordata; class Cladistia; order Polypteriformes; family Polypteridae; genus Erpetoichthys; species Erpetoichthys calabaricus. The sequence continues at coordinate 100,823,087 of NC_041402.2, read as the reverse complement.
ACGGGGTTCAGGTCTGGGGACTGACAGCGCTATGGCACAAGCTTGATTTTGGTGTTTCTTTAATCATTTTTGTGTTGATTTGGACATAAGTTTTTAATCACTGCCCTGCTGGAACATCCAATGACAACCCAGTTTTAATTTCATGGTAAAGGCAGCCAGAATTAATTTTAAAATCTCCTAGTATTCCATGGAGTTCATTATGCCATGTTCTCTAACAAGGTTCCAAGGGCCTTTGGAAGAAAAACAGCTCCACATCATCACAGCCCACACACCAACAATATACTTGTCAATTTTCATTTCATTTAACCACAGAAGATGGTCACAATGAAATTTCCAGTAATGTTTACCAAACTCCAAGCACTAATATTTATAGGTAAATGACAGGGAAGGTTTTTTTTCTGGCATGCCTTCCAAATAATTCGCTGCCTTAGAGGTGGCACGTGATGGTAGTTTTAAAGACTTGGAGAAAACCAGAAAACAAAAAAACCAACATAATTTTGGGGTCACAAACAGTGATCCTCCGATTTTTGTTTTTTTAACCTCTCCTACCATCCGGTTTACTGTGGGGGTTTCCAGGCAGGTTGGTAATGGTTACCGTTGATTTGAACTTTTTAATTATTGCCCTAACTGTAGATATGGGCATTTTAAGGTGAATAGCATTTTTAATGGCCTTTTCCTTGACTTATGAAGGTCAACACAATTTTCTCTCATCTGAATTGTGTGTTCTTTTATTTTACACATGTTGATGAATAAAGAAATTTGTCTTCTGTTCCACCTCATATTTATACCCCAGTTTAACAGGCAGTCATGGATTAATGTTTCAAAGTTTCAAAAACACTCATCAACATAAAAGGAGGAAAGAGATGGGAAAAAATACACTTTGCTCTTAATTTCTAAGGGTGCCAATAATTGTGCCACATGGTTCTATTAAAAATAAGTACTACTTGATGATTTTTTTTTTTTTTTTTACTGAAAATAAACTTTAATTTTAATTGTTTCTCTCCAAATGTTTTCAGTACAAGATTAAAGCAATTCACCAAAAGGTGATTTTGTTTAGAACCTTTTTTACTCATCTTTACCAGGGGTACCAATAACTCTGGAAGGAAATGTAGGACAATAAACTTTTCTTATTGTACTCACAATGTGTTCAAACATAGAAAAGCTCGGAGGCTTATGTTCTTAGTGTGCTCATGTTATACTCTCCAGTACCTCGGTCTCCAGTGTTCCCTCTCCTCAACGGTATATTTGCAACTACTGTGCAATGAAATATTTAATGACCATAAGACTGGATGTTAGGATAAATGTAAGAAACAAAACATTTCAATATTTGTAAAATTTCTTCATTTTAATGTTTTCATACAGTACATTTCTGATTTTCCTTATATTGTTACAAAAGCTTTAAATCACAATCTTAAAGTGCCCTTTTAAATATCAGCAATGCTCATTTGCCTAGTATGGCAAACACGTGGACAACAGATTAGACTGCATCTTTAGTGGCCGCTGACAATGGAATACTACACATAAAACGATAAGTCATGATGAAAAAAATATTGTGGTCACCATTATTACATTAAAATAATCTGTGGCATTATTATGTGTACTTTTAATAGGGAGACCAGTTACTTCTCCCTTAATTAGGTTTGAAAGTAAGTAAAGTTTTGCTGGCTCACAGTGTTCACTGAAATATCACCTCCTTTCTCAAACTTTCAAGCATCCCCTCACAGAATCTTACCTGGCACTGGCCCTATAAAGTACCTGTCTACAGTAAAGTATGTTAAATAGAAAATACAAGTTGCCTGGCTACAAATACAATACATACTATGCTGGTGAATGCTGCAATATAAATACATCATACAGAAGGTGAAAGAAACAGAAATAACTGATGGATGCATGTAATAACCTGATTGAGTGTACAAAAGTGATGATTTTGTGTGTGTGCGTGTTTTTTTTTGTTTTTAAACTGGGTACAGGGCGGCACGGTGGTGCAGTGGGTAGTGCTAGTGGGTTCACTTCCCGGGTCCTCCCTGTGTGGAGTTTGCATGTTCTCCCCGTGTCTGCGTGGGTTTCCTCCCACAGTCCAAAGACATGCATGTTAGGTGTATTGGCAATTCTAAATTGTCCCTAGTGTGTGCCCTGAGGTGGGCTGGTGCCCTACCCGGGGTTTGTTTCCTGCAAGAACAATTAAAGGGCCAGTAAAAATCTATTCAATGGCTAGGCCTACCTTAGTAGCTGCTAAATGAACATACATTTTTAAGCTATTATTAAAAGGAAACATGTAGTCTATATAGTATCAGAAACGGCAATCAGGCAAAAACTCTAAATATATTGGCCTACAGGCATGTCACAATGACATTAAAACAGCAAGTGCTTTTTATAAGAACTTTCTCATTTCCCTAAAAGAGGAAAGAAAAAAAAACACACACCAAAAAAACAACTCTAAAGAACATGAAAAATAAAAATTGAAAAACTGACTAGAAGTTATAGAAAATACTCTACCAAGCAAGATATTTTTCATGAACTGTGTTCTTGATCTAATAGTAATAATAATAATAATACTTTACATTATATAGTGCTTTTCTCACTACTCAAAGCACTTTTTACATAGTAAGTGGAAAGCCTCATCAACCATCACTAATGTGCAGCACCCTCTTTGATGATGCAACGGTGGCCATTTTGCACCAGTACACTCACCACATATTAGCTATTAAGTGGTGAGAGGGAAAGCCATTTAGATACAGGGGATGATTAGGGAGCCAGAATGGACTAGGCCATGGTGGGCAATTTAGTCAGGTCATCTGGATTCACCTTACTCTTTATAAAGGATGCCCAGGGATCTTTAATGACCACAGAGAGTAAGACCCTCCGTTTTATATCTCATCTGAAGTAGGATGCCATTTTTACAGCAGAGTGTCCCCATCATTGCACTGGGGCATTGGGAATCACATTCAAACCACACGGTAAGTGTACCCTGCTTGGCCTGTTCCAGGAGCATCCCACGCTTTTCCTGGTAGGTCTCCCATCCAAGTACTGGCCGGGCCCAAACGTAGCTTTGGGTAGAAATCCCGTTTTGAGGTGTATGTGGTATTGTGTAGTTTGTGCACTAAGCTAATGGATTTTTATTAGTATATAAAGATGCTACAAATTAAAAATACATTTAAATATTTTTAAATAAGTCACCAATAGGTCTCTCTGGAATTTTTTTTTTGTTTAACCCTTTAACCGCCAACTCCCTAAATATTCCCCATGCCAGGAGAAATCTGAACAACTTTCGTTTTTTTACTTTACATTTATTCAAGCAGTATTTACCTGCTGAAATACTTCAAATAAATGGTCAATCAAAGGACGTAGCTTGAACAAGCAGTCACGGTTTGGATCTTTCTTATCTGGCTCAGATAACGGGCAGCAGTCCCGTTGAGATGCTGGGGATACACCCACTCATCGCCTTCATCCGATGCATCGTCATTCACAGTATCATGCAGCGCACGTTGCTGATCATCATTGTCGCTAAAATCTTCTTCAGAACTGCTACAATCATGATCAGAATTATCGTCCAAAATCGCCTGCAAAACCTCACTTGAAGTCAGTTTACGTTTCGCCATATTCACAGCTTTCACTTTCGAATCACGTCACGTGAACGGCCAATACAACCGCAGAGTTGTCGAAATACAACGTAGTAATAATACCCACGCCAAACTGTCAGTTATACTACGCGCCAGGCATTCATATAACCACAGGCAAATGTGCCGGATAATTCCGGCAGTAAGGCGTTAGCAATAACGCAACGATGCCGGATATATCCGGCAGAGGGCGGTTAAGGGGTTAAAAAAAACAAACAAAAAAAAACAAACAAACAAACAGAAAACTGGTCTTTGAATGTGCATCTACACCTGCTCCGATTGAAGCCAGACTAATTATGGCTTTTGACTTGAGATTTTAACTATTAACTGTGGAAAACAAGCAACTCCAAAAGAGTATGTACAGTGATCCCTCGCTATATCGCGCTTCGCCTTTCGCGGCTTCACTCCATCGCGAATTTTATATGTAAGCATATTTAAATATATATTGCGGATTTTTCGCTGCTTCGTGGGTTTCTGAGGACAATGGGTCTTTTAATTTCTGGTACATGCTTCCTCAGTTGGTTTGCCCAGTTGATTTCATACAAGGGACGCTATTGGCAGATGGCTGAGAAGCTACCCAGCTTACTTTTCTTTCTCTCTCTCTTGCGCCGACTGTCTGTGATCCTGACGTAGGGGGTGTGAGCAGGGGGGCTGTTCGCACACCTAGACGATACGGACGCTCGTCTAAAAATGCTGAAAGATTATCTTCACGTTGCTACCTTCTGTGTGCAGCTTTTAAGTATGCTGCACGGTGCTTAGCATACTTAAAAGCTCAAAGGGCATGTATTGATTTTTTTATCTGTCTCTCTCTCTCTGCTCCTGACGGAGGGGGTGTGAGCTGCCGCCTTCAACAGCTTTGTGCCGCGGTGCTTCGCATACTTACAAGCCAAACAGGCCTATTGATCTGTTTGCTCCTTTGAAGAGGAGGATATGTTTGCATTCTTTTAATTGTGAGACTGAACTGTCATCTCTGTCTTGTCATGGAGCACAGTTTAAACTTTTGAAAAAGAGACAAATGTTTGTTTGCAGTGTTTGACTAACGTTCCTGTCTCTCTACAACCTCCTGTGTTTCTGCGCAAATCTGTGACCCAAGCATGACAATATAAAAATAACCATATAAACATATGGTTTCTACTTCGCGGATTTTCTTATTTCGCGGGTGGCTCTGGAACGCAACCCCCACGATGGAGGAGGGATTACTGTAAATGGACAAAATTACAAGAGAGAGAAGTGATTTTGAAATAAAAATAATGAATATAGTGTTTTTGTCACAGCAACTTTACTGAATAAATTAAAAAAACATTTCTTGGACCTGCATTTTGAATATTTCTCAATGTATGAAAGCATAGTGCATATTATGTGGCTTCACATTGATTCAGTGTTTAGATTCACATTGTGACAATGCAACGTATAACTGCCCGTGAGTGAATATCGTTTCTTTCTCTCTAATAAACCAACCGACTTTTTTGAAAGTGTGTCCCTGTGATGCTGTCATAGCAAAACCTATTCTCACAGAAAACTAAACGTTTTAATACGAATGGCATATCAAGATCTCCTTTAGTGTCTAATGTTATTTGCAGAATATGTAATACATTACCTTTCTTGTTGCCTGTTAAACTTTTACATGTTAGAATTGTTCGACCAATTTTTAAAACAACTAATCTTGTTCCATTGCAAAGTCCATCACTCATACATACAGTAAATTGCCCAAGAACATTACGATACATCCTTCTTTCAACAGTAATTCATCCAGTGAAAGACCGGACAGTGTTAACACTTGTAGATATTCCACGAGATATTGTAAATTGATGTTTTCATCTTCCGCACGATCACCACCAACTGCTTCAGCAGTCTAATGATACGAATGTAATCAATCTGCAGTGTAACCAACCAACAACTTTCACTTTAATTCTTTTGACTTCATTTCTCGCTGCCATATTTAGATGAATGGGAGATTCTAAACTGGATCTTCATAAGTATGTGTGTTCATAAGTAAGCACTTTAATGGATTGGTTAAGTGCCGGAGTGCACCTGATGACCATGGTCTTGTTTGAAAATAGTTAAGTAGGGCGTGACTTGAAAAAATCTCATGGCAAAAGTCTCTGTCTTGCGTGACTTCCAAAAACTCACGTCTCGTAGCAGGATAAGTCTTGTCTCATCTCGTCCCAAGATTTTTTTTTATTATAATAGAAAGACAAAAAGGATGGTAATTGTAGGTAAAAAAAAGAAAACAACAATGTCTGCCATAGTGCTGGCACCATAGCCACTCTTCCCACAAAGTGAAACATTCTATTCTCTTACAATTGTTGTACTTGCATATGTGCATTACTACTTCATTAGCTGATTTTACAGGGCACAAGGCCAAAAGAAAGAAAACACCTCTGATAACAGATGTTCTTCACACATTAATTTCCTTGTGGAACACTGTGTAGAAGCAGATGCAACACCTTAAAATCTGGAAAATAAGGTTCTATAAATTCAAATGTACACTGTCAGATTTAAATGAAATGTATAGATTGTCAATTCACATAGAATGTGTTAGTATACAATTCACAACAATCTACAGACTGATGAGCAATACCTTATGAAGCTGCTCCTTTGTTGATTAAACATGTCAAAAGTATAATGCACTACTGGAATCAAAAGGGAATCAAATATTATTGCTAATACTGTGCATTTTTTTTTTTAATGCACTTTGAAATGTGCCTGTGTCAGATGTAAGAAAAATGTGTATTTTTTACTTCAAAAGTGGAGAAAAAATAAATAAATAAATAAATAAATAAAGTATTGCTACTACCTCAGAGATTCTGTAAAGTTATAGCTTTGGTTTTTTCTTTAAATACATTTTTGATGTGCCTATGTCAGATGTGACCAAACTTAAAAGGGCAACAATGAATAAACATTACTTGTTTTAAAATATATTAAAATTGATTTAAAACTTGTCATTACAGGCTGCTTACTGGCCGCTGAAAATGTCTGGCCAAGTTAAATTTCTTGGTTTGAAAATCTGGCCCAAATTAATTTGTAATTGGATAGCCCTGCCTTATCTATACAGTATTTTATTTATATATATATATATATATCTATATATATAAAAAATTCTTTTCGCGTTTGAAACGGAAATTACGTATGACCACAGAGGAACAGGAAAAACATGATTAATAAACCTGATTCTTGCCGAGAGAGCGAATGGTGACATAGCTCTGGCTGTAGCATCATCGGGAATCACTTCTACATTATTAAATGGAGGCCGTACAGCACATTCGTCATTGCAATTACCATTAAACCTCGCTCACGACGAAAATCCAATTTGCAACATACACAAGAGCCCTGGAAAGGCAAAAGTCTTGCAACATTCAAAGATAATAGTTTGGGATGAGTGCACCATGGCACATAAAAGAGCTTATGAAGCCTTGAACCGAACAATGCAAGATCTCAGAGATCCTAGCAAAATAATGGGAGGTACTGTCGTTTTACTCGCAGCAGATTTTCGTCAAACACTACCAGTTATTCCACGAGGGACACCAGCGGATGAACTCAATGCGTGTTTAAAATCCATGCTTCTCCCACGGTCAGTTATATGTCACGTGTTCTCGGGTAGGTACACCAAAAAATGTATACATTTATGCATGTAATTGGCAAACAAAAAATGCAGTATACCCAAAAGCACTGCAGTAGTACTCAATAGCCAGGTTTCCATCCAAGGAGTTTTTGCGAAAAAATATTTAGCGCTTCAAATTTTTTTACCGATATAGCTGATGGAAATGCTAATTATCGATAAAATGTTGTACATGTCAACATAATATTTTTCCGTTTAACTTTAGCGCATAAATTCCATATCGATACTTCAGATGTCGCAAAAACTACATTGGAAACACTTTTTGTCGGAAAAAAGGGCTTTAGCGCAAATAAATGTGTCACATTTTCATCACGTGCAATCAAAACGAGAATGGCGGAGCGGTTCTCATGGTCTGATGAAGAGAGTTTTTTTTTGATTAAACGTCGTTATTTTGTATTAATTCAAATTTCAGTTTTAATTAAAAACCTTAAGGGAAGCAGGTTAATTCAGTTGTTATCGCACTGAGAAGGGATGTTGAAAGGTAGGCTCACCTGTACAGATCCGATGCTGCAAACACAGCTGCATCATGGGCACTTCCAGGAGTGCCAACGCAAATGTCTCGTATCATGCACCTGTCATTAACAAGGGCCTGGAGAACAATAGATGGCCACCCTTTGCGATTAATGTAATCACGGTAGCCTTCCGTCGGGGGAAGAATAGGCACATGCGTGCCATCCAGCGCACCGTAAATCTGTGGCACAAGATGCACCAAGGAATTGCGGTATGCAATTTCATTGGCCTCCGCTACAGTCGGAAGTCTGATATAACGCCGCATTAAATTTTTCTTTAATAGCGGTGCACACAGCATATACACATCGATGGACGGTAGTTTTACTAACCCCGAAAGTTTCTCCAACTACTCTATACTCGGCGCAGGTTGCCAGCTTGTAAAGGGCGATGGCAATCCGCTTTTGGGTTGGAACCGGTGGTCGGTGGCAACCTGTGATGGGCGCAACATCAGGACTGATGAATCCACACAACATCTCAAACGTTGGCCGTGTCATTATAAAATGTTGCAACCAGAGATTTTCTGTGAAGTGTCTCTCCACCACCTCCTCCCAGAAGGTCTTATTCCGTCGTCTCTCCCATACCCGTGGGTTTCATCGCACTGGGGTACTTTCTTCGAGCTCTAGGGCTATCAGACAAGCAACTGCTTCATTCTGCTGTCGTCTTCGGATATTATGTACAATTCCAATTATTTGTGAAACTGAAACAACAGTAAGCTGGCAAATTTCAAAAAACTGTCTGAATAATCTCTCCATTTCTTTGTTTCTTTGTTTAGTGGAGGGGGTGTAACGTGGAAAACAAAAGGTAGATAATTTGCGACATACACAAAATTATGTATGGAAACGGCTCAAGGGCAGATTTTTTTCGCGATACAACAAAAGTTATGCGACAGTTCGTTTTGGGGGGGATGACGTCATCACGCACACCATTTTATCGATAAAAAGCCAGTTTGATGGAAACAGGCTGGAGACAGCAAATTTCACACATTTTTTTTACTTATATTCTGTTTGTCGATAACAAAACGTCGCAAAAAACTGGATGGAAACTTAGCTAATGTATCTTTACTTCTTAAATGTTAATGTTTTACGGTTTAATAATTTAAATGCTTCTTATATGTTGTTAAAATTCTTCTATCAAAATATTTTACTGTTTAATAATTTATATGCAATGTGCTTATATATTATATCATATTCTCATATGACAATGATGTTAATAATATGGTTTATATATTGATTTCTATGTTATCGTAAATACTCTGTTGAAAAATAAAATTGGCAATTAACAAACTTATTTTATAAACATATTTTACTTTTTTCCCTTGCACTCAGTGAGCAAAGCCACTGAGTAATCAGCTAGTATCACTATAATGAAATTGCTGAATACAGCCTATTTCATTATGTTTCTGTCTAACTTTTTCCCTAAAAGTTGTTTCATTATAGTGACTTACATTTTCAAAATCCATCCATTTATCCAACTGAGGGTGTCAAGATACCAGTGTATTATGAGGCACTATGTCAGAACCACTATGGGTGGGACACCAGTGTACTGTGAATCATTCTCTCACTCCCACACCAGGTCAAAATTATAGTCACCACTTAAGCTATACTTTCAATCTTAGAATACAGTAGGAAAGTTACTATTTCCAGAGGAATAATACAGAAAAGTGGGCTACATGAAAAATCCACAAAGACAGGGACTCATGAATTAAACTGTGAGGCTGATTTACTATATGTGTCACCCATGTTTGAACTAGAATATTCCACTACTGAGGAAATTCTAATGTTAACATGCAACTGGATTTAAGCAGAGTTTTTGAAACAACCAGCTACACAATAATAAAGACTTGTAAACTGCATAAAGTGCTGTTTAGTTTATACTTCTCAAATTAGTTTACAATGTGAACTGACATGAGACAACAGTACTCCATCTTTACATTCAGAGGAGTATGGTTCCCTCAGTGCTCTACGCTGGGTCTTTTAGATTCTGCAGCTTCTGTCAACATAAAGGGATCCCCCTAATTATTTCAGTATTTAAAGTAATTAAATCCTTCAAAGAATATCTGTAATGGAGGAGTGTTAACTTTAAAAAAAAAATCTTAGCATTTTATTAAACTTAACTCCAAGGGCTAGCATATTAGATGTCTAAAAATAATTGGAAAAGTTTGAATGTAGCTCCACCAACTGCATATACAAGATGTACTTTATCTAGAGAGAGGGAAAAGCTATTGCTAAACCACTCCCCCAACCAAATGCTGAACTAATTTCTTCAAGGTTTTTTAAAACCCATGTTACTTATATTCTGCAGTTACATTTAAATTCCACACTAAGGAACATTAAAAGATTATTTTCTTAGGTCTAGACATTTAACTTCCAGTTAAGTTTGGGGCTAACATAGAAATCATCTTTCACTTTAAGGCAGACCAAAGGTATTTAGCCCCTTTTCCTTAACAGAACTCAGTTCTGTATTACGAGTAAAAACTACAACTGCACAATACTAATGTTATATTTCTGTATTCCAGAAGTGTAACAGAATGTAATGAACAATGATTTTCCTGTCAGTGTACGAAATACCAACTGACATCAATATTTAAATCTGTGCTCAAGACTGACCAAGTCTAACATATCCAAACACTGATTGGGTTATCCACATGACAACTACATATTTTTCAAAATGAAGAGCTCCTCAATCATTTCCTCTTGAGATGCTGCTGTAGCACTTGATATCATTGTGTTGCCGTGAAGGAAAGCAACCAGTTGGCCTAATTAACATACAATTAGACAGACAGACCAGACAGATAGCTATAGATATAGATAAAGTATCCTATTAATCCCAAGGAGAAATTCACAAGCTGCAGATGAACTATGCAATCAAACTACATTTGTTTAAAAAAAAAAAAAAAAAAAAAAAAAAAAAAAAAAAAGGTACAATAGAGGATATCAAGCTAAAAATATAAATACAACCCAGAAGGTTGCAAGTGGACAATCATGTAAAGAGGATTCCAAAAATAATCTTGAATGTTTGACAGTTTAACCTGCAATGCAAGCCTTAATGAAATTAAAAATATGTAAGTGACTAACTCAGCCAAAACAATTGTCAACTTATATCTAGCATAACAAGGCATATTGGGCTTGTGGGGGAGTAGCACACATCACAAACAATTAAGAACCTAGATGGGCACTTACCAGCTAAGACTGGGTCACTAAGCTTAGTTCCAAATTTAAGTTATGTTCCATTTCTTAACTACAAACCAAAACCAGTGAGGATGGACTACCTTACAACATTGTAACAAACAATTCAAAGAAAAAAAATGGAATTCTTTGTATTAGAAACCAGTCAACTATCTGATTACAGACCAGATTAGCATAATGCATGCATTCATGCATGCAACAAATAACCCCAATCAAATTAGGCATTTCTCAGTATGGCAGAAAAGTGGTATCAATTCTTATGTTTCAAATCATTTTGCCAATCCAGAGCAGAAGAAAAATATCTAAATCTTGAAAGATAGAAAAAGATTTTTGCTCACACTCCATATGTAGGTGAAATCTATTCAGATGCACAATTATTTCACATTACATATTTCAAAAACTAAGCATACAAACTGAATGATACTGTAGTATTATGCAAAAGCATATAATCTTTAGGAAAATACATCAATACTGCACTTTACAACTTTGAGCTAGAACAAAGTACAAAGACTAGGTTAAATTCCTGAAGGATGCAAATTTAAAATGACTAACAGAGGATAATGCTTGCAAGGAACAAGTTGAATAATATTTTGAACCTCATTCTGCAATAAATGTAATCAGTCCAGCATAATAAGTTGACAGTAAATACATAATCAAACTTTTGCCTCAACTTATCAATAAATCCCAATGAATAATTAATGGATGTAATGGCATCTTTATTTTGCACATCTTCAATCAATGACTTTGATTAGGGTGTGGCTGTATAAAGTGACTAACCTACTAATCAAAATTACAAAACTTTCTTTGCAGTTGTCACATTGACGTGATTTCTAGTGCTGTCTTAAACTAATTAATCTTTGACATAACCGAAATAAATTGTGTATTCATATGTCTAGTTTAACTGACATGCACTGCAACCCTTTCTGGTGTAGGATAATAAAGGTTCACCTAAAGCAAATTTTTAAAAGAAAAAGAAAAGCTGACTGTCAAACGTTTACTAGTTCAGCTTTATTTAAGTATACCTCTTTTTTGGGTCTCTTTGTTTTGGGTAACTTTGTCTCTCTGAGCTTTTTAGACTTCTTTTTCTTCTTTAGTTTAGGAGTATCACTTTCTGAGAGCTCTTCGTCCAGGTCGTCGTCATTCTCTGCAGGATAACAGCACAATGTTATTATTACTATTTTTAATTACAAGCTACATTTGAACGATCGACATTATTCACATGCATCAAGGTAGCATGCACTACGAACTAAGAACACACAAAGATTGGTCAACGATCAGTAAACAAAAGTTGCAATCCCGTCTTTTAAGAGGTTGGAAGGAACTTCGCTACAGTAAAACATTATTATTTGGAGACCGTCAACAAACGAATATCTCTGCTAACATTCTAAAAACATTGTTATTTAAAGCAGTCCACAAAGATGTCAGGTTTATGATTCGACGGCAAATGCCCACGTGCTTTTCGAAACCCACAACAGAAGCAGACGTAACGCCGCTTCTGTAGAAGAAACGCGAGAGGCGTGCGACGGCGGGGTTCTGACGTCTGTTCCCAGGCGGCCTTGGGCTCCGGAAAGTCCGCGTCCACCCCCGCCGTTATAAAATGGAGGCCGTGCTGCCTCGCGCCATGCTCGAGACGCTGGCGGCTACCTGAGCTCTGCCAAATCCCACCCGCGGTGCGCCAGCCCATAACCATGATAAAGACTTTACGCTGGACAACACAATATGGCCATTAATGGTGCAGCTCGGCAGGTTTCTGCGATTCAAACAATTTTCACAGGGCCAACGTCTACGATTTAAATATATACATTAAGTCCCTCCTAACACCATTATGCCTGAAAGGCCTCAGTGACCTTAACCTTCAAGCTGTCGATGCCACCGCCTCCAACCCCCCCCCCCCCCCCCCCCCACTTCGGATTAAGACCATTCTTAGAAAGAGTCAAGGAACAAATATCCATTTTATATATCCAAGATTTCTCGTGATTAGTGTGCGTCTCAATATGGCATTAGAATGTGCATCAAAAGAGGATTGACTTTGGGACAAACAAAACAAAGTGACAGGGTCAACTCTGAAAACCATGGCATCCTTAACAGCGCACAAAGGAGAACTATCAAAACACTGTGCATAATGGATCTTGCTTAAAGGAGTTGATCAAAGCCTGTATTCTGACTCCATACTTTCAAATCACTTGTTCAGCAAACTCTGTATCTAACTTACTGAGCTCTGTTCAAGAAAAAAATCTGTCTCTGACAAGTACAGCAGAAAACTGGATTTGCTTGCACTTCTGACAACTGTTGAATTCAAGTCCAGTCACACAAGCCAGGTTTGTGGAAATACTGTAAAAATGCAGGGATATTATTTCAGCAATATTGATGTACAGCCTGTTAATGATGTTTAATACGTGAACCACTGTAAAAGCCAAAACAAGTTTTAACAATGCCCAAGCTCATCTTCTAAAAGCCCTGCTATACTGTTATCCAAGGGACCAAACGTACTTTAAAAATGTATAATTTTTTTAAACGTGGGAAAACACATTTTCCAAATTAAACGTTTACATTCATTAACAAATATTTGCTTTGAAGCTTTCAAGATGTATAAAGGCGCAATTGTCTCTTAATGGATGTTGGATATAAATGAAGGCTTCCAGAACAAAATCAAAACACAAGAACCTCGTGGGTTAGTCGATTGAGGTATTGGAAACACACACATCACTATGCGAATTTTACTTCTGTCAACAATAAATTATTCTGAATAAAACTGAGCTCTCACTGTTGTGATAACTTGTAGAAATCAACTGAAGGCATTTAGTGTCTGTAAACCATTGTGACTGACGGTCTACTTGACAACAACGATACTGTACATTATTTCTTTATCGAGAAGAACTTAGTTCTCCAAATATATTTGTAAAAGGCCAATAATGTAATCTTAAAATAATAAAATTTGGGGGAAAGAGTGTTGCGTACATTTTTGATTATTAGTGCTAGACTACAATATCTAAAGTTATGATGCATTATAAACATACGGTGGGCGGCAATTTGGGTGAATCCAAATTTGGCGGAAAGTAATTACCGTCAAGACAAACGTGGCAGAGATAGGTACTCCGACTGTGTGAACATCTGTCCGTCCCCATCGATTTCCCGCATCAACTGCATCCGTAGAACCCCCAACCCCTCCCCCCCCCCCCGAACAAAACCGGGAACCTCGCACTGCATTTAGCCACTGGCTCCTTCCCAATTATTAGCCGGACAATGAATAAGAAGTGCAGCTAACAGACGAAGCATCTGCTTCTGTATCGATTCCAATACAAAACGCATGTGTAGGTCAACAGAAGAGGAGCCGGGCCTACTGAAGCAACTACCGGCTTCTTAATGACACCGGCTTTTCTTACTCCCACAGCCCCCACTAGCCGTATACAAGGAATACGACGAAGTGCTTAGTAGTTCCCGAATAAGTAACGCGTTGCCGTTTTAAAAATAATCATTAAAAACACACACACACAATACCCTTTAAATTTGCAGAACATTTAAATACGAAAGACAACCAAGATCCCCTGCGTCCGCCAACCCAGTCTATTACTTCTGGATTCAGGTGCGCATGCTTGAACAATAAGTACAAAAACAAAATACAGATGTTTTTCGTGATGTTCTTGGGATTAATGAAAAATAAATTATTGTATTTTCAAGAACACTGTATATAAAATTCTTCGTTCCAAAATAAAAATATACGGACAGTAAATACAGGAGAGTTTCAAATGCATGTACCGGAACTTAACGTAAGCAGTAAAGCTATCGTACCTGCTTGCAGTCCTGAACGGTCCTCATTTTCACAGAAGTCCTGGATGTCGTCCTCGCTGCCCGACATTTTCTGCCTTTAATCAAAGTGTTGCTGGGTTGGTGGTGGTGAAGGGGGGGGGGGAGCAGAAAGTGAGCGGGAGGGGGTTCTTTGTTTTAAAGTGCCCGTCAGCAAAACACTAGAAATCGATATCAGAGGAGGAAAGTAGATACAATAAAACGTGCTCCTCGAGAAGGCGAAAGTGTTAACTTAAAATAAGTTTTCTATTTTTATATTTTAAAATAAAAATGCCAATTAATTCCCCACTCTTTCAAGCGTTCTTTTACCGCTTTCCCGTCTTTCGTCCCTGCGAACAAAACCTGTTAATTTAACTAACAGGAGTCACCATCATAAAGTGCAAGCCGGTCTCTTCAGCGAGTAGCGTTTTTCTTTTCCGAAAAGACTTGATTATCTAGATTTTATCCAAATGTTCGGCAGGCGCGTGTCCTCTTAGGCCCAGTTGACGTCTAGAAGCCGGCTTATGAAGTACATTTCCTGGAAGGCGCAATTTGTGCCTCGTTCCCTTTTATTTTTCTTTCATTTCACCCTCCGTGATACTCGCAGTAAACTGGAGTTTCCTTAGGTCAACTGTCGCCCTGCCCGATGTGCACCTCTGCTCACTCAGCCCGCTGTATAAGATGGCTCCTCTCTCCTCTCGGCCACCCCCGCCCGGACCCATACACAAAGAAAAGGGGGTAGAAAATGAGAGAGGCAGACTGAGTGAGAAGAAAAAAAAGGGAGCAGGACATCCCATAATGCCCCCTCCCGTCTTGATGTTGCCTTGGCGACGGCCAGGCCATAATAACCCACCCTCTTTTTTCGGCCCTAGCAACTGATGTTGCCAAGGAGATACACGGCCCAACAGCCCATAATATCTCCACTCACACTTTTGCATCCCATAATAATACTTCACCTCCTGTTAATCACATGGAGTCAAATTCACTAAGAGCACACCATAATACCCCAGTGTTCCATGCATCAACTGATATCAAGCATCCAGGCCTAGGAACAGTCCATAATAATCCTGACTGAGGCATATAATGAGCTAGTTTTAATTGTGTCCCTTTGTCAACTAGGCAAAACATGTCTGATTTAATAATGAACATGACAGGCATCATAACTCTCCCCAAAATGCAAGTCCATCAGGTATCATTCCAGAATGCAACAATCAACTCATGCCTTTTATAACTTGACATTATACATCTTACACCTGTCTACTGGCTTAAAATAGGAAATTGGAAAAATGCAGCATTTTGCTAATAAATCCAAGATGCCTTATTAAACAGGTCCCTGTGTTCCAGTTTTGTGATGTTATCCTCATAATCTACAGTCCTGGCCTGATAAGGACATTGTGCATTAAGACAAATACAACTTCCAAAAAATAACATAGTGACTACTATTTTATTCATATAGATAAAACTGTATACTTGTGAAAGTTCACGTTTGTTCTTTCCTGAAATATTTGGTCCCCAATAGCACTAAGAGAGGTTCAGTTAATACTTTTAATAATCTTCCATGACCTCCCAATACTTATTTGGATAACTGCATTTCTCGATCAAGCTATATTATTAACATTAAGGAGAACTGGAAAAGAAAGTTTTAGTAGGGTCATGTTTTCAAAACCAACCATTTTTTACTTGTCCAGGAGTAAGTTTGTTGAAAATCAACTGGTGTTGACAACCAGCTGATCATTTGCACAGTTTGTTTGAGATCATGTCAGATGGTTTCCAAAAGCTCAGCCTTCAAAGATCTCATTGCTTCTTGGTTCTATCAGCTGTTCTCATTAAATCACAGTCTTATTAAGTCTTATTGTAAGGTTGTGCTTGATCTATACTCAATCTCAAGATCACAAGTTGGTTTATGCATGTGTTTCAAAGATAACCCAAAGGCAATTATACTTTCCTTGCAACTTCAGCTGTTTATCCGTAAAATAATTTGGTACAAATACTTCAGTCTCTCTATTTAGAAACAAATTTGGTTTTGCACTTTTAAAACCAACTGAATCATTTATTACATGAGCTGGTTATGACAGAAAATCATTTCTTTGTCAATAATTAAAAAACATCATGGCTTGCAATAAATTCTCAATTTCCAGCCTGTTAAGTATTTAAATATATCCAATTGTACTTTTTATAATGATAGGGTAATAAATCTGTGTGTGGTCTTTTGTTTAGCACATGTATTTTTGATTATGGCATACATTATAATATATATCATTGTTTAGATACCAACCATATTAACAATACTTTGCATTAGCATGTTTACTTAATATATAGGTTTCTACCCTTCACCTGAATCTGCAGGGATAAGTTCCAGCCCACCATGACCCTAAAACTGACTAAGTGGGTTAAGAAAAATCTAAATGTATGGATTGATGTGTATACAGTATATAGAGTGCAGAGTAAACATCTATATATACATTACATTATATGTATATATAGATACTTTATTAATCCCCAAGGGGAAATTAATTGTGTATATATATATATATATATATATATATATATATATATATATATATATATATATATATATGCATATCAACATTTATTATCCATATTTGTACATAGCTTACATTTATATTTAAATATCTATATAGATGTGTTTATTTATAAATAAATATATTTATAAAAAAAACCACATATAATTAACATTCAAGCATACCAGCTTTCTCTCTGATTTAATCCCTTCCCCCACATTTCTGTATATACTGATCAAAGCTAGATGCATTAACAAGCAATCTATCCCATACTACCTTGCCCTCTGACTCCCCTATCCTTTGACATCCCATAATAATAACAGCCCTCCCAGCTCAGCCTCCCTGAACCCCCTCCCCCACCCCCTCCCCACACACCACTACACAGGCTGTGTAGTTACTGGAGACAGAAAGACACAAAGCGGGCCTCTGACATCCCATAATATGAAAGATAATCAGCCCCACCTAACTTTGACTCCCATCCCATAATATAAAGCACACCCCCTCCACATGTTAACATCCCATAATAAGCAGTCTAGAAAAATCCCATCCCATAATGAGCAGTGCTGCTTCTTCTATCCCATAATAGTCACACTTACAAACTGTAATTGTTTGGCTCGTTGTCGATCTAGGATGTGTACCCTGCCTGGTACTCTGAAAATTGACCAGCATAAGGCTGCACAGTTTAAATTTTACCTACAATAACCCCTTTAAGTCTTGAAAGGCCTAGCTCAAATGACATCTGCAAAGACAGTACTAGTCTGATTCTGTGGACCATAAGAGCAGCCAAGGAATCTAGTCTTCTGTGTGTACACTGTATGATGCATTTTATAATCTAAAAATAACATGTGAGTTTTTTGTAGCTGAATGGGGTTTGGCCCTGTCATGAAAGTGCATATTTACATCTACAAGTAGTAGTGTTTTGTAGGAAGACTGCTGCTATTAAAATTAGGTCAGATATGCCTTTGAATTAAATACTCATAATTAATAAACTTGCAAATGGGACTTTTTAATTTATAGGCATAGCTAAATGTAGTTGCATAGTGTTTTATGTGGGGCTTCTTTGAGTTTCTGCTCTTGCCTTCATCAAATCACAGTATACCTATATGCACTACGTAAATACATTACACTTACACACACACGCCCACACAAAACCACACACACACACTCACCACACACAGCCATTAAACCATTAACCTTGGTTGGGATCACAAAAGCAGAAATCAGTCCTGGGTGACCCTGGAATTTATTATATGCCATAATGTAAAAACATTTATATGACACCAACATTTAAGTTTGCCACTTATATATACAGTATATATATATATATATATATATATATATATATATATATATATATATATATATATATATATATATATATATATGGCTTATCTTTTTCTATATGTGATTGCTTTGATATGGTATACAGAATAAGATGTTCATGTTCATTTTTCTTTCTTTATTGCTAATATTTGTATATAAATAAATAAATATGTGCAAACTGCATGTGTGTATATGTGCATAATATTATAAAAAACTGGGTGTCAAGTTGATTGTCTCCTGTGCACATGCTCTCTCTTACTCTCTTCTTTTTTCCTGCCATATCTGAATTAGTATCTTTTGCCTCACAGTTGAAAATGGAGGATGGCAGCTGATACAAAAAATTAAATAACTGGGTCCTGAAGTCAATATAGGAATCAATTGATTGTCACATGTGTATAGTTGCATAGCCAGTAGTGCAGCCCCACCACAAAGTCAAGAACAAAGAAGAAACTAACTGCATTATTACTTTATTAGCAACTACATTCTTTAATTTAATATTATTTATTGTATCAGTATGCTGCTGCTGAAGAATGTGAATTTCCCATCGGGATTAATAAAGTATCTATCTATCTATCTATCTATCTACATTAAAGTACCCTGAAACTGTATGGCTTTCTGTAAATACCTGCTTCAACAAAGTAACTTAGTTGCCTGTTAGCTCACTTTACTGCAAATGATTCATATTCCATGCTTGCACATCACTGTTCCCTTTTGAACAATTTCTGGTTGAGGTACTTTACAGGATGATGTTCATTCTCTTTTAAACCTACTCACAGTTCTGTCTCAGATGCAATTATTCCAAGAGAAAAGGGGAATATCTAGTAATAATAACTATGGGGGCATATGTAGGGGTTTATTTTAAATCTATAAATTGCATGGTCAGCTTCAAGTGTTGAAGGTAAATTGTGAGACAACATGTCTTTTGACCTTTGGAGTTGTCCCTGACTTAGCTGGACTGTTTGTCTTGGAAAAGAGGGAAAGGAGCATTCTTTAAGAACCTATGAGACCTAAGAGAGCCTTTATGTGGTTTTTTTTTGGATGATCTCACCCAGGTTATACATTTTGGACTCTTGCTTCCATTGAGCCAAACTGACAATGCCTGTGTCTTTTAAGGTTTATAATCCAGTAGGTCGTGAATGTGCTCTACCAAAATTAATGAAAAGAATGATCATTTGCAGAAGAAGTAGGTGGTCAGAGTCAGAAAATGTCTTAGCAAAGACAAAAAACAAAGTCAAAACAACATTCCAACGGATCCTTAAAATAACCTTCTTTAATTGCCCTAATGAACTCTTACCATTGTCGTTTGATCTTTCGAAGTGAATCTGTATACTTGGATGCCTACAACTGTGCTTCACCAACTTGGTACTGATGTGTGGTACTTTTGTTTTGAAGTTGCTTGATGATAAAGGAATAGGTCCGTAAGTAGTTTTCTCTGATTCATTTTTCCTTTGCATGGGAGGGCAGTTAGAAACACATGGTGCATGGAGACATCATCTTTATGAATCCTCCTGTTACAGCCCCAGAAATTAATGGCTGTAAGTTAATTTTTTAAGTGTTTGACATACTACAGTATATTGATAAATATTATTGTCTTAAGTAAGTTTACATTTTGTAGTATTTCATGATTGTTCTGATAATGTAGTAGATGTATTGCTGTGTAGCTGTTGATTGAACGTCTGTAACAGTTAAGTCTAATTGCTGTTTTTTCATTTCTATACTGTTTCATTCCTGTTCATTGTATTCATATGTATTGTGGAAACTTAATTAAAGAAATATTGACACTCATTTCCAGACTTTAGATTACTGTTTAACTTGCTGTTTATTCACATCAATACTTAGGAAGTAACATGCAGAGAGAACAGTACAATGAAAAGCCAAACAGACAGAGGGCACAGAAGTTAGGAAAAGACATATATTTGATACTAAAATAATGCAACCCCAAATGAATAAAAAGGAAGAAAAGACTATCAGACAGCGGTGGGCTGGCACCCTGCCTGGGGATTTGTTCCTGCCTTGCACCCTGTATTGACTGGGATTGGCTCAGACCCCCGTGACCCTGTGTTAGGATATAGCGGGTTGGATAATGGATGGATGGATGGATGGACTATCAGAGACTGTGTCTAAATGCACTTCTTCCTTCAAATCTTCAGCAGTGCTGCTGCGAAAGCCAGAGATGTAGCTTAGGTTGTACATGACAAGATGTCATTTGCAAAAGGGGGGATATTGTAGTAATAAAAAAAAAACAGAGAGCAAGACTGTACATGTAAAACACCATTCTAGAGGCAAATCTAGATGGTTTAGAACTTAGAAAAAGAAGCTGCTGCTTCTCTTACTGAAGCTGAAGTTTTAGAAGCTGCAGCAAGTACAGAATGTAAGAAACTTTCTCTCACCACAGACTGTCCACTGGCAAGCTGAAGAGTATGTTTGAAACAGACTCAACTTGGCACCAGTTGCACTGCTTCTCTTCTGCATAGCTCACCATCTCACCTTGCAATGCAGTCATCATCATTCATAGAACATGAAGACTCTTATGGAAAGTCCTTTAAGCAATGTTCATGATAATATTGTTACCTCTAAGGCACACAGATGGACACATGAGAGTGGAAACCCAGTAACATTTGAGCAGCATACTCCTCTACCATGAACCTCTCATTGCTTTCTTCCATTGAAACCCCTCATGAGGGCAGTTTGTCTGTTCTCAGGAAGCTAGTTTATGCCACACGTCAGAACTCACCTCATGCCTGTCAAGCTTAAACTGCAAATATGATTGATTTTGCTAAGAATCTGGCCTACAGAGAGTTTCTAAACACAGGATTCACAAGTGTAATGATCAGCCAAAAAGTTTCCAAGCATGACCGTCCTCCTTTCTTGGCACTATTATATCTAATAGCCAGTGAAGAATTAGATCTTTTGGTAAAATTACTTGGAAAAGAATCATCCAACTGCATTAAAAGGGTTCAATTTGTCCATATTATCAACCCTCATGCTGTTCTTTGGTTGACATGGACGAGACTCCAATCGTGTTACACTGCACCAGAGGTGATTAAAAACTCCCTATTTCCTGCAGTTTTCCACACCTGTTTTTCAAAACAAATATAAAACTCGAGAGGCATGGTGATCTCCTCATGGAGTTGGTATCAGCCAAAGAAGATGGATCCTGGATCCAATACTTCGTGTGGGAATAATCCCATAATTGAGAAGCTGCCTCCAAGCCTACAAGAGAAGTGGATCCCTGCCGGTTCCTTCTTCACTAATTTTGTTGTCAGTGAGTGCAGGGCAAGGAATGATTCTGGCTTCATTTTGTCAAATAGCAGCTGTAGTCATATCCAGAATGAATGGCCCCTATCAAAACATGATAGTTTGAGGGCCAATATATCTAGTAATAAGACAGAAGTGTTCTCTTCAAATAATTCAAGCTTAACAAACACAGAAGATGCAGAAAAAAGGGTGCAATGGTCCAGCAAAGTACTGCTCAGTCCACAATAAATTCTATCTATTTGCTAAATGTAGAGTTTTCAAAAAATAAATGCAAATACAGAACATAAGAAGCTTCTATAGGAATACAAGAAATATTTCAGGTGCTGTTCTCTGACTCATTTGGCTAAGAAATTTCAAGTAGCTTTAAAATGTAGTGAGTGAGAGAATGATTGACACTGCATAACTATGTATCCAGACACCACTGTCCCATCTTTCATAGGTCACAGGATCGAATCAGACACTGAGTGACAAGAAAGAATTCCTCCAGAGGTAACTTAAGTCTATGGAGAAGGCCTCTCTCCTTGAAACTGTTCAAAGATATGCTTGTTATGGGTTTACCCCACAAAGTCAAACAAGGAATGCTCTTTCAAAAGCTATGTTATCCTTGAAGATCAACTGGCCAAATCTGAGTTCTTCCAGCTGCCTGGAATCCAGGTTAGCTTGATGCCATATCTAAAGAAGACTTGTGTTTGTGTTACAGTGATGACTGACAGGAAAATGACTGCCTTCCAGATTGAAGCAATGAATGATAAACAGTGCTTGGAGCTTTCTCCATGTATGAAATGTAATGAAATAATGAGTTATGGAGCTGAGATTCCTTCACTAAAGGCGGCCCTTTTTATTGAGCACTTAAGACTTGTTGCACCTTACGTACATCCCTAAGCTGGATCCAGATGCTCAGATATTAATCTTTTTGGGAAGAGACATGATAAGAGTACACAAGATGAGGCATCAAATCAATAGACTCTACAATGCATCCTTTGCTCAGTGTTTGGATCTAGGATGAGTAATAGTGGGAGAGGTTTGCATTGATAAAGCTCACAATCGAGCTATAAGTGTTTTTAATGCAAATGTATTGTAGAATAAATCTTTTCTTTTTCCTTGCCAGATATATGTCAGAGTGAAAGAGAAACCATGCTACGGTGGGGAGTCAAGTAATGGAGTCTTTATTAAGGTGATCAAAAATGCAAGGCAGAGGACCAACTTGGGTACACTGTATTTATGAAAACTGAAAATGACAACAAATGTGCCATTTCCTTTGAGGACAAGCTCATCTTATTGATGATGAAAGAAGAGTTCTGTAGAAAAGAACAAAACAGTTGGATTGACCCCTTGCCTTTAAGATTGCCTTGGCCAAAGCTTCCATATAGCAGATAGCATGCCTTTTCCTGGCTTACTTCACTAAAACAGTCTCTAAACAAAAGGCTTGGAATGAAAATGATTTTGAAAATAAGGATGCTGATGAAAGACTTCCAGTCTAAGAAAATAAAGAGTTCAGGTATTTGCCAGTTTTCGGGGTGTATCACCCACATCGTGCACAGCAATGTGGCATCTCTCTCAACAGCATCTTCTTCTCTGGCACTGACTGTCAAGGTTCTGGAAAGAACTTGTTGCAATGATTTCTGTTATCCAACAAATGTTCTATGACTTCATAGTTTGGAAGGAACTAAGGAACTAAGACTTCTTTGGTACAAAGATAATGACCTAAGCAAAAAGATACAAGAGTACCGCATGGGTGTGCATATTTTCAGAAAAAGCATTTTCTTGTTGGTAGCAATTTATGGTCCTTTGAGGAGCTGCACATGAAGATGAGCAGGAGTATGGATGGGCCTGATGCATGCTATTTTATCCAGAGGGACTTTTATGTAGATGATGGACTCATGCCTCCCACCAGAATTTGAGGTTATTAACTTACTAAAGAACACCCAGGTATCACTGGCAAAGTGGAAACTAAAACTGCATAAAATTGCCTCAAACAGCTTTATAGTTATGCAAGCCTTTCCAGCTGAGGGACTGGCTACCGGAATAAAGGACTTAGGGTCTTGACAACAAAGCTGTCCCAAAACAAAGAAGCCTAGGTATATACTGGGACATTGGCACTGACACCTTTCACTTTTAAAAGTGTCACGCCTTTTACTCTCTGTGGGGTGCTCTCTACCAATTAACAGCCTCTTTGACCCATTGGGACTGGTGGCACCAGTGACAATCTGTGGCAGAGCACTGTTAAAGTGATTGCCTTTAGAGGTGTCATGCCCGAAGTATATGAACTTAAGTAACAAAACATCTTTTGCTGCTTATCCTTTCCTGCCTGTACTTTTATCTGTGATACACTATTAATTGCTTCTTATAGGCTCTTCTTCAAATCATTGTTTTCTGTTGTAGGACTTTATGCATGCATCAATCTTCATGGCCCTTCTGCCATGGCTTGGACAACTGTAAATTTAATTTCTTTCATTTCTCTCACCTCCTATTCACTCTTTCCTCAAAACTTTTCTTTGCCTCAATCATTATAACTCTCTCACTATATCATATACAGTCATTTCATAATGTGATAAGTTTTTTTCCATGACTAAAATTTACACTCATCAGTCATAATCTTAGATAGCTGTACACTATTTATCTACATCACCATTCTACATTCTGGTCATACAATCAGCAAAAATGACAAACCTAATAGAAATACTTTTTGTGGAAAAATTTTAGGATTGAAAAATTTAATTGTCATTAAAATTGAGTAAACTCTCAATTGTGTAAAAGTTCAGCATTCATTAGTTTTAGACTTAGTAGATGTTAATAGATTAAATAGTGAGCTTTTAGTTACTTACTGGTGGAGCATGTGGCTCTCCGTTACGATCCTTCAGAGGAAATGACTAGACTTGTTTATGATGGTATTTAATCTATTGTTTGTAGTGAACACCAGCTACAGTAACAATTGATGTTGGAATGTGGTAAAGTCATTGGTCTTGTGTAAATTCGGTTTGGAAGTACATTTGTTCTCCGTGAACTTGTCTGCCCTCTGTCTGTGGCATTTATTTGTCTTCTTTTCAAACTTGTCTCCTATTTTTAATCACTGGAGCATAAGGATTGTCAACGTTGATGAAATCTTGTAGAGTTTGGAAGCAAATGAGAGGAGAGATGTCTTTATTTCTGGCCTAATAAATTTGTTGTCTATGCACATCATTAGGATCTACATGTTAAGAATGGCATAAGCTGGAGGTTGGTCTTTTAGGGATATAGTCCCTCCAATATAATGATAAAGTTGATTATGAATTTTAAACATGTAGGCACCATGTCCTGGGATATCATCCACAGTGGCTGCTATTTTTGCAAAATATAAGGAGCTGTTGATACTGCATATTTATTGTAAATACTAATACATTGCATTTCTTGAGGAAATCATAATGTCTTTGGTAGGTACATTGTGCTCAACAAATGTAAATGTACTCTGTGCCATAATGTCGTTGGTCTTGTGTAAAAATGGAGAGGAAGTACGTTTTAAAATCTTGCACTAGTCTGTCATCTGCCTGTGCATGTAGGTTTTCTTCTTATTCAACTTGCCTTTTTTTTCCTAAAATCTAGGGTGTAAGGGCTGTCTGTCTTAATGAAAT
Organism: Erpetoichthys calabaricus; assembly: GCF_900747795.2. Taxonomy (NCBI): domain Eukaryota; kingdom Metazoa; phylum Chordata; class Cladistia; order Polypteriformes; family Polypteridae; genus Erpetoichthys; species Erpetoichthys calabaricus. The sequence continues at coordinate 100,797,662 of NC_041402.2, read as the reverse complement.
CCTGTATTGTCCTAACTGAATTATGAGAGATGTCTGTATTTTCATGCCATGATAGTACTTGAACAGGCATGTACATGATAAGTTGTTAAACATGTGTGATGTTTCTTTTTTTCTCCCATCTCAACTCATGTGAAATGTATGCACCAAATGTTGTCAGTGAAACCACTCCTGCTTTTCTGGATTAATGCTGAGCTGAGGTAGCAGACCTTGTTGTTTTTCTTGGTCAAACTGATGTGTATGACTTAATTTTGCAATGGGAAGTGTAAGTTTGCCCAGGAAACTGTCAGTGTTTGTTGTGGCTGCATTCTATGTCCGTTAGGTGACTCGAGTGTCATTAACTTGTGTCTTGTATCTCACTGTTTGCAGTGGACGCTGGTGTAGTTGTGGCTGTGTCATTGAGGCTTTGATGTTTGTCATGGTGAGTGCAATGCATGTCTGTGCCGCTACTTGCAGTGTTGAGGGACCCGAAGTGGCCACTTCATTGTGCTCCATGTAGTATGTTGTGTTTCCTGACAGCAATACCATGTGCATGTCGCATCCCTGCTCTTCCATTCTGCTTTTGTGCAGGACCTGTGGCATGATATCGGTTGTTTTTTTCATGTCAACTAAGTCGAGGCAACTTGCCACATCTATGCTCACTGGTGAGAAGGAGTCACATCCCAATTTTGAGCCCACCGTGTGCCAGACGTCCAATTCATGGGTCGTGTTGCATGTGCCATAACATGAGCTGTTGATTCTAACCAAGATGAAGCTTTAAGGGCCAGGGGGTGCACACATTTTTTGTAACACTCAGACAACCATTGGCATTTTATGAACAGTATATTGTTAAAATATGCTGTTTTTGATTTTGATAGTCTGTGATTAACCCTGTCTTGCTGTCTTACTGCCTCCTAGACCTGAAAGCAAGGTGTTTCAACCATCTATAATTTATGCAATGTCCCTAATAAAGTAACCTAAACCAAAGACTGTCATTAAACATTCTTTTTAAAAATGCCATAACTTGGTGATACATAGAAGAGACAACTACCAAAATCCAGGCCATGGATGCTTTAAGACTAGAATTTCATTCAAAAACAAAAGTCAAAGGGGACCCAATCACTTCACGTTCTAACCTTTTACACCTTACTCTAATCATGGAGCCATTTAAAAACATAAGGACAGATTCAGTCCAGAGGAATAGTCTTCAGTGCAAAACAATCATGAGATACCTTTCAAATACTTTGTCAGCATTTAGAGCTAAGGTATTTGTGAAGAGGAGGGTATGTCTCCACGCTTGAAATCTTGCCAAGTAAGGCACTGACATAACAATGACTTTATTAATTTTATCAGTTCAACAAACAAAAGAAAAAATAAAGTACCAAAATGACAGACAATAAAACTAACAAAGGTTTGCCATCCCATTAAGCTATGATCAGTTATTTGGAACCCTGTCTACCAGGTGAAGTGGCTCATCCCTTTCCCCACCTCTTAAATATCACCAAAATACTCTCCCTTCTGACTTTCACCTCTTTTATGTTTTGAACGAATGTCACTACACTCTTGGTTTGAATCCTACCTGGCAGGGAGAAAATTCTTTGTTAGTTTTGGTAATTACAACTCAAAGACACATGATATCCTATATGGTGTTCCACAAGGCTGTATCCTGGGTCCGCTGTTCTTCTCAAGCTACATGCTTCCGTTAGGTCAGATTATCTCAAGGCACAACGTGAGCTACTACAGCTATGCTGATGACACACAGCTGTACCTATCAATAGCACCTGATGACCCCGATTCTCTTGATTCACTAACACAATGTCTTACTTGTATTTCTGAATTGATGAATAATAATTTTCTAAAGCTAAATAAAGACAAAACTGAAATTTTAGTGATTGGCAATAATGGATAAAATGAGGCTATTAGAAACAAATTGGATGCATTAGGATTAAAAGTCAAGACAGAGGTAAAAAGCTTAGGGGTAACTGATGACTGTAATCTGAATTTTAAATCACATATTCATCAGACCACTAGGACAGCATTTTTTTCACTTAAGAAACATGGCAAAAGTTAGACTTCTTATATCATTGAAAGATGCTGAGAATTAGTTCACGCATTTGTTTTCAGTCAACTAGATTACTGTAACGCACTCCTCTCAGGACTACCCAAAAAAGACATAAATTGTTTGCAACTAGTGCAGAATGCAGCTGCTAGAATCCTAACTAGGAAAAGAAAATCCGAGCACATTTCTCCAGTTTTGATGTCACTACACTGGTTACCTGTGTCATTCAGGATTGACTTTAAAATTCTGCTTATGGTTTATAAAGCCTTAAATAATCTTGTCCCATCTTATATATCGGAATGTCTGACATCTTATATTCCAATTTATATAATATATATTCCAATAATATATTTTCGGGGGGCGGCACCGGTGGCACAGTGGGTAGCACTGCTGCCTCGCAGTTGGGAGATCTGGGGACCTGGGTTCGCTTCCGGGTCCTCCCTGCGTGAAGTTTGCATGTTCTCCCCGTGTCTGCGTGGGTTTCCTCCGGGCGCTCCGGTTCCTCCCACAGTCCAAAGACATGCTGGGTTAGGTGGATTGGCGATTCTAAATTGGCCCTAGTGTGTGCTTGGTGTGTGGGTGTGTTTGTGTGTGTCCTGCGGTGGGTTGGCACCCTGCCCAGGATTGGTTCCCTGCCTTGTGCCCTGTGTTGGCTGGGATTGGCTCCAGCAGACCCCCGTGACCCTATGTTCGGATTCAGCGGGTTGGAAAATGGATGGATGGATATTTCCGGTTTCTTTGTGGTGGCGGCTTGCGCCACCACCATCTACTCAAAGCACCGTGATGTTCCAACATTGATGGATTAAAATCCAGAAGTCTGCATGACCATCATCATCAAGTCCTTTCCGTGAGAACCTTAAATACAAAGAAGACTATTTCATTTATGTTAGGTAGAATGCCCAGAGGGGACTGGGCAGTCTCGTGCCTGGAACCCCTGCAGATTTTATTTTTTTTCCTCCAGCCGTCTGGAGTTTTTTTTTGTTTTTTCTGTCCTCCCTGGCCATCGGAACTTACTCTTATTCTATGTTAACTAATGTTGTCTTATTTTAATTTCTTACTTTGTCTTTTATTTTTCTTTTCTTCATTATGTAAAACACTTTGAGCTAATTTTTTGTATGAAAATGTGCTATATAAATAAATGTTGTTGTTGTTGTTGTTGACAACACTTTAGCTCTATGTGGTTGCACTAGCACATCAGGACACTTACTACAAGATAAGTTGCACTGAAATATAATAACATAATATATAATGATAACATCAGCAGCAGCAGCATTGTCATTTTTTTTCTAGTGAGGGTCAAAGTAGTAACATACTGAGCTGGACTGACGAGTCCTTCCTATTCCCTCCTTCTCCTCTGCAATTTTCTCTTAGGGAATTTGGAAGATATAATCCTTAAAAATGTTTTTGGTCTGCTCAGAAGTCTTCTTGAAGTGGGCCACACCTAAGTATATGACTCTTCTTGATCTACAGAAACAACTGACCTACTCTATTGCTAAATTCCAGCAACCCTGTGTAGGAACCTCATTTCAACTAATTGTATCCATAATCTATTCTTTGTGTTACTAACAGAGCTGTTGATCATAGGGGAGGATGGGAATGTAGACTGGCATTTTCGTCTAAAAGTTTAGTATCACAGTCCAGTACAATATTCATAAAACTGCAGCTATAGCACAGATCCATGTGTTAAACTCATGATCATCTTTACTCCCACTCATGAATAAGAACCCAAGGTGTTTCAACCTTCTCATGTTTTGCTGATACAATTGTTATGATCCAAAACTGAATACATTACAAACCTCTGTTATTCCTTGATATCCTGTTCATAAAATCATGAACAGGATAGGAAAGTCCAACATCCACATTAAATGAGGACAAGTTTATGAGGTTATGTTATGCACCATGCACTTCCTGTCACTTGTCTCTAGCAGCAGCATCTTAACTATCAACAAAAAGCTGCCAAAATGGCAACACCCTTGAAAACAACACAGCACCACTATAGAACTGAATAATATAATCATAACCCCAAAATAAGGTTAAATCAGAAAATAAATGAAAGAATTGGATCCGACATACTCAGCCTGTTAAAGAACCAAAGAAATACTTTGGAAGATAAAAGGAAAGGCAGAAATAATCTCTCTATTATAATAAAAAAATCCTGGGATGAGATGAGACTTTTTAGCCTGGAATGAGACGTTACTTTTTCAGAAAGATACTTTCATGTCCCACGAGACAAAACTTTGTGCCAAGAGATTTAACCACACCCGGGGCTGGAAATAAAAGACAAAGAGTAGATGACAAAGTAGAACGTCGTAAAGAATTCAAAAACGTTGGCGTGATACACATGCACAGCAGGTTAGAGATAATAAAAGTAGGCCTACTAAAATTCAAAAGTCTCAAAAAAATGATAGTAAAGATCACATTAGCGCAAAAAAACAGTGAAATAATGGAGCAGCGAAAAGAGATCAAATATATTGTTCAGATTTAAACTTTAAGTTGGAGACTTGTAGATTGTCTAATTTGTGTTGCCATCAGGGAAAAGTAGAGGTTCTTCCCAATGAAGAGGCATATTCGTGAGAATTGAAAGATTTGTTGTTTGGTAAAAGTGAAATCCACATACGTGAGCGGTAGAGATGCAAAATGGCTCAGGCTGGGGGGTTTGGCGAACGAAGTGAGCAGGGGGCAAAGCCCCCTAGTTTTTAAAATGAACATATAATGCAATTCTTTTCTTTTGAGGCATTAGGGCATTGCTGTTAGGTCTATGGGCTTCAAACCCTGAGGTTATATGTTCAAGTCACAGTACTGACACTTGTGACCATAAGCAGGATACCTCAGCAGTCTGTGTTGCAATTAGAAAAAAAAAATGTAATAAATTGCATCTCTCAAATATTGTAAGTTGTCTTGGATAAAGCTGTCAGCCAAATAACAAGTACTGTAATGATAACTTAGTCAGATCACAATCCTTGCATGTAGGATCAAAAGCTTTCTGAAAATCAAAATAAATTATGTTATATGCATATTTCTGATTGTATGCTTTTGTTACTACATCACATAATTCCAGCATATTAGTGAAACAAGATCTCCCCATCTAAAACTATGTGAACTGTTCACTAATACACATATTCTGCATGTAATATTTGATCTTTTCCTAACTGCTGCCATTAATTTACAATAGTATAAGCTAACCAGCTTATAGTTACTTGAATAGGCCTGACCACTGTTTTTTTTTTAACAAGACAACATAGATCTTTTCCAATCTATAGTGACTTTTTGAAAAAATATGGGGGGTATGGGAACCAAATGCTGGGGGTATGGGACTCGATCTCTGGGTACTGGTATTTATTTTATTTAATGTATTAATTTATACTTGGGTAGTACATGAATGGAGCGCGATAGAATCTTCGAGAACATTCAACATTTCCTGCAAATGCTTGTATTTAATTTTACACGTGTATATTTACTACAACTTTAATTTTAAATTTAATACGTTTTAATCCATCCAACCATCCATCCATCCATCCTCTTCCGCTTATCCGAGGTCGGGTCGCGGGGGCAGCAGCTTGAGCAGAGATGCCCAGACTTCCCTCTCCCCCGGCCACTTCTTCTAGCTCTTCCGGGGGAATCCCAAGGCGTTCCCAGGCCAGCCAGGAGACATAGTCCCTCCAGCATGTCCTGGGTCTTCCCCGGGGCCTCCTCCCGGTTGGACGTGCCCAGAACACCTCACCAGGGAGGCGTCCAGGAGGCATCCTGATCAGATGCCCGAGCCACCTCATATGACTCCTCTCGAGTCTCAGCTCCTTTTTCACCACGACAGACCGATGCAGAGCCCGCATCACTGCGGACGCCGCACCGATCCGCCTGTCGATCTCACGCTCCATTCTTCCCTCACTCGTGAACAAGACCCCAAGATACTTGAACTCCTCCACTTGGGGCAGGATCTCACTCCCAACCCTGAGAGGGCACTCCACCCTTTTCCGGCTGAGGACCATGGTCTCGGATTTGGAGGTGCTGATTCCCATCCCAGCCGCTTCACACTCAGCTGCGAACCAATCCAGAGAGAGCTGAAGATCACGGCCTGAAGAAGCAAAAAGGACAACATCATCTGCAAAAAGCAGTGACCCAATCCTGAGTCCACCAAGCCGGACCCCCTCAACACCCTGGCTGCGCCTAGAAAATTCTGTCCATAAAAGTTATGAACAGAATCGGTGACAAAGGGCAGCCCTGGCGGAGTCCAACTCTCACTGGAAACGGGTTCGACTTACTGCCGGCAATGCGGACCAAGCTCTGACACCGATCGTACAGGGAGCCGAACAGCTCTTATCAGGGGGTCCGGTATCCCATACTCTCGGAGCACCCCCCACAGGATTCCCCGAGGGACACAGTCGAACGCCTTTTCCAAGTCCACAAAACACATGTAGACTGGTTGGGCGAACTCCCATGCACCCTCCAGGACCCTGCTAAGGGTGTAGAGCTGGTCCACTGTTCCGCGACCAGGACGAAAACCACACTGTTCCTCCTGAATCCGAGGTTCGACTATCCAATGGACCCTCCTCTCCAGAACCCCCGAATAGACTTTTCCAGGGAGGCTGAGGAGCGTGATCCCTCTGTAGTTGGAACACACCCTCCGGTCCCCCTTCTTAAAGAGGGGGACCACCACCCCAGTCTGCCAATCCAGAGGCACTGTCCCTGATGTCCATGTGATGTTGCAAAGACGTGTCAACCAAGACAGCCCTACAACATCCAGAGCCTTGAGGAACTCCGGGCGTATCTCATCCACCCCCGGGGCCCTGCCACCAAGGAGTTTTTTGACCACCTCGGTGACCTCAGTCCCAGAGATGGGGGAGCCCACCTCCGAGTCCCTAGGCTCTGCTTCCTCATTGGAAGGCATGTTAGTGGGATTGAGGAGGTCTTCGAGTACTCCCCCCACCGACCGACCCACAACGTCCCGAGTCGAGGTCAGCAGCGCACCATCCCCACCATACACAGTGTTGACACTGCACTGCTTCCCCCTCCTGAGACGCCGGACGGTGGACCAGAATCTCCTCGAAGCCGTCCGAAAGTCGTTCTCCATGGCCTCCCCAAACCCCTCCCATGGCTGAGTTTTTGCCTCAGCAACCACCGAAGCCGCATTCCGCTTGGCCTGCCGGTACCTATCAGCTGCCTCCAGAGTCCCACAGGACAGCTTGACGGCATCCTTCACCGTTGGTGTCCACCAACGGGTTCGGGGATTGCCGCCACGACAGGCACCGACCACCTTACAGCCACAGCTCCGGTCAGCCGCCTCAACAATAGAGGTACGGAACATGGCCCATTCAGACTCAATGTCCCCCACCTCCCTCGGGACATAGTCGAAGTTCTGCCAGAGGTGGGAGTTGAAGCTACTTCTGACAGGGGGCTCTGCCAGACGTTCCCAGCAAACCCTCACAACATGTTTGGGCCTACCAGGCCTGACCGGCATCCTCCCCCACCATCGGAGCCAACTCACCACCAGGTGGTGATCAGTTGACAGCTCCGCCCCTCTCTTCACCCGAGTGTCCAAGACATGTGGCCGCAAGTCTGACGACACAACCACAAAGTCGATCATCGAACTGAGGCCTAGGGTGTCCTGGTGCCAAGTACACATATGAACACCCCTATGCTTGAACATGGTGTTCGTTATGGACAATCCATGACGAGCACAGAAGTCCAATAACAAAACACCACTCGGGTTCAGATCGCACCCAATCATGCCCTTCCAGGTCTCACTGTCATTGCCCACATGAGCATTGAAGTCTACCAGCAGTACGAGGGAGTCTCCAGAAGGTGTGCCCCTCCTCGAACTGCCACCTTATCCCCCTTCTCGAACCGCCACCTTATCCCCCTCCTCAAACCGCCACCTTATCGTGGTGAAGGGGTTTGCGTGTCCCAATGATCCTAGGAGCTCTGTTGTCCGGGGCTTTATGCCCCTGGCAGGGCCACCCAAGGCAAACTGGTCCTAGGTGAGGGATGAGACAAAGTGCGGTTCAACAAAACCTCCTATGGTGAATGAAAACTTTGGACGGCGTTTTCCCTCGCCCGGACGCGGGTCACCAGGGCCCCCCTCTGGAGCCAGGCCTGGAGGTGGGGCTCGATGGCGAGCGCCTGGTGGCCGGGCTTGCACCCATGGGGCTTGGCCGGGCACAGCCCGAAGAGGCAACGTGGGTCCCCCCTTCCCATGGGCTCACCACCTATGGGAGGGGCCAAGAAGGTCGGGTGCAGTGTGAGTTGGATAGTGCCCGAAGGCGGGAACCTTGGCGGTCCGATCCTTGGCTACAGAAGCTGGCTCGTCTGTCAAAAAACGGAAGTGGAATGATTCATATGTTGGTTTTGGCTTCACCTGTGTGACAAAACGAGATGGAACTGAAAGACCTCAATGCATGATTTGCAATTTCGTAATGAGCAATGGAAATTTGAAGCCATTAGGACTGAGGGAACATCATGAAAGCAAACACAGTAATCATGTTGGTACATCGATTGATGCTTTTAAGTTGAGAAGAGTTCGTTATGATCAGAAAGCAACTCTTTCATCATATGGGTTTGCTGCTCCCGGAAAACCTTTTTTGGAAGCCTCCTACAAAGTTTTGTACATGATTGTCAAAGAAAAGAAGCCCCACACGATTGGGGAGACCCTCGTGAAACCTTGTACTCTGGAGATGGCAAAAATCGTGCTGGGAGAGGATGCCGCGAAGCAATTGAGTCAGGTGTCCTTGTCCAACGACACTGTACACCAGAGAATTAAAAACATGAGTCAGGACATAATAACCTAAGTTGTCAGCGAAATTAAACAAAGTCCTACAAAAATCAGCATGCAGATTGATGAATCAACTGACGTTTCAAACCACAGTCAATTGCTTGTATTTGTACACTATGTACACAAAAAGAACATCAAGGAAGAGTTTTTATTCTGTGAACGACTCGAAACAACAACCAAAGCAGTTGATGTATTCAAGTTGATCCAATCGTTCTTTGATTGCCATGAGTTGGCATGGGATTTGATTGGGTCTATTTGTACAGATGGAGCTCCTACTATGATTGGCAAAAAATCTGGATTCGTTGCCATGGTCAACGAGAAAGCTCCACATGTGCTCTGTACATACTGTGTTCTATATCTCCAAGCTCTTTTATCCAAAACATTGCCAAAGAAACTTAAAGAAGTGATGGGGATACTTGTCAGCTTTATTTGTGGATGTGCATTGAACCATCGATTATTTAAAAAATTCTGTGATGTTACTGTACCACACAGAGGTACGTTGGCTGAGTCGTGGCGGTGTTTTCATGAGTGTAGTAGAACTTCGGAATGAAATTCTCGAATTCCTCAAGCATCAACAATCCCCCATAGCTGATCATTTTGAAAATGAACATTTTATTGTTAGCCTGGGATATTTGGCTGATATTTTCAGTCTCCTCAATTATCTGAACATATCAATGCAGGGAAGGGATGTGGACATTGTTCAAGCCAGGGGAAAAGTTCTTGCATTTGCAAGGAAATTGCCTATCTTGTCGCTGTGTTGAAACCGGAAACCTGGCAAACTTTCCAATCCTTGACAATATCCTTACTGGAGATGATAAAACACTACCTGTAGAAATACTTCAAGAAGTCAAAAATCATTTGGAAGTTCTAAGTTAAAATTTGAGGGTTATTTTCCAGATATTGATGATCTTAGCATGGAATCCGTTTGGATACAAAACCCTTTCTCGTTTGATATATCAAGATTGGTAACGATTCAGCAAAGGATGATTTCATTGACTTCCAAGAAGACCCAAGAATGAAAGCTAATTTCAAAAGGGCAGGGATGAATGTCAAGCAGTTTTGGTGTGAGCAAATCCCAGTTTACCCAAGCTTGGCAATGAGGGCAACTGATGTATCTCTGTGAAACAGGATTCTCTGCATTATTAAATCTGAAATCAAAGTGGAGAAATCGACTTGATGTATCAGATGACATGCGAGTAGCTTTGTCCGTAACTGTACCCCGATTCCATGCTTTGATTGCACAAAAACAACAGCAAATATCTCACTAGATTAGTGAAAGTCTGTGTTATGTGGTTGAGATATTGAAAAAACTTGCACATTTAAGATTGTTTTCTTCTTTTGTGTAATATTCAACTGTAAGAAGTAAAATTATTGCTTTATAATCTGAAACAGGTGAATCAAAGTTATATTGTAAAATAGTTGTAGCTGTTTGTATATTTGTCATTTTTTAATTTTGCTTGTTATAAATAAATATGATAGAGTTATCAATGCTTATGATTTTATTTCATGTTCTCTTCCTAGCTATCCATATCTAAAGTACAGTAAATTCAAATTGACATATCTGGAAATCACACTGGCAACTAATATAAGGAATGGTGATGATTATTTTGACAGTCAAGTAAAGGGGGTATGGGACCATATTGGACAATCCATTGGGGGTCTGGAGTCAACAGATTTAAGAACCCCTGCTCTAACCCCAAAGTTTAAGAAACCCTGCTCTAGAGTAAATGTCATCTGGTTCCAATGATTTGTTTAATTTCAGACTTTTCAGGCAAAACAGCTATTCTCTCTTTCTCTCTCTCTCTCCTCAAATTACAGAGTCCCATTAGAATCATCTTTTTTTCAGTGGTGGGAGGAGAATAGATATTGAAGGACTCACACATGGCTAGTAATTCCAAATGAAATATATCTGGACCTAGGTATGAACCTTTACCTCAAGACATCTAAAACAGTAACAACACCACTGCTGCTAGGAGAGGCCTTTGACTCTGCAAACTCTAATTAGACAAAATAGGTTTCAAGAAATTGATTGATGGGTGGCTGGATTATTTTTAACTTTCAAAATTTCCAAGCACCCCATTACAAGCACCTTCCAAAATAATCCTATAAATCTTTAACTGCTGGGAGGTTATCAACTTCCATTTTAAGGTTGCTTTTTTAATGCTGATAAAAGACACAGAGGCTCTGTTACTGCTGTATTATCTGTTGTGAATCTTAGTTTTGACTATCCTAATTATGTTTTTGCTGTTTTTATGTATTAATTTATTTTTTAATTATGTTTATATTTTTAGAAATATTTTCACCACACCACCATTTTGTAATTTTTATCACTGCTATTTTATCCTGCTTTACCAGGAGTATTGTGCTGTTGGCAATGACATCCTGGCACTACCATATCACTGCCAAACATTCAACACGGGACATCACTGCCGTGCTGCCAAGTTATTATGGCAGTGTGATAGCCTCCATATTTAAGTTTATCAATTAAAAAAAAGAAATTGTGGTGTGCTGGTGCATTTAGTTGTTTGAATTTTCTCAGACCTTTTTCTTAGATGAGGGCGGATAAGGAGACATTTGTTAGAGAAATCTGTGAGCAAGTGACACAGCATCAACAGTCTAGTGACCCACGTTCTGCTTAAAGAGGAATCAAAGCAATACAGACATCTGAATCTGTTCCTTGGAGAGTTGCAGTCAGGGCGGGTGATGGAATGGTTCTTACAGATGTTGCTGCAATTTTGACCCATTGGGCTGGCTACTTTGAATAGCTGTTTAAAGCTGATCCTTCGGCTAAGACGTTCGACAACTCTGGGTCCATGGTTTTTGAGGCTGATCCTCCAATTAGCTGTGAACCACCCAGTCTCATTAAGATTGCACAGGTGGTGAGCCAGCCAAGGGTAGGGAAGGCTGCAGGAATCTGTGTTATCTGCTGCAGGAATCTGTGGTATCTGGGATGACCTTCTCCAGGCTGGTGGTAAGGCTGTCCTCTTTGCATTGCAAGCAAATTTTGGTTCCATTTGGGAGATGGGCATCACCCCAGCTGATTGGAAAACAGAACTTATAGTCCTTAGTTGGAATGGGAAGGGTGATTGCCTGGATTGTGGCAACTACATGGGGATAACACTGGTCTTGGTGTCAGGTAAGATCCTTGCTAGGGTCATCCTCAATAGGATCCATGATCATTTCCTCACCTACCAGCGACTGGAGCAGTTTGGTTTTATACTTAAGAAGTCTACCATCGACTGCATCCTGGTACTGAGGGTTCTCATGGAGTTCAAATGCAAATATCAGCTGAGTTTCTTTGTAGCCTTTGTCGATTTTCGCAAAAAGAGTTTGACTCAGTTGATTGAGCTGCCCTGTGGGACATCCTGTGATCTTTGCGGAGTCAATAGAGGCTCTTACTGGAGCTCTCGAAAAACTTAGTGAGGAGTTTGAGTGTCTGGGTTTGCAAGTGTCCTGGATAAAAACCAAGATTCAGGCCTTTAATGACGTCTTGGGCACAGCCATCAGCAGTGTGTCTGTCAGCAGAGAGAGTGTTGACATTGTCGAGAGGTTTACTTACCTTGGCAGTGACATTTATGCCTCTGATGACTCTTCCTATGAAGTCAGTAGACAGATTAGGAGAGCATGGGGGGGTCATGAGGTCACAGGAAATGGTTGTGTGATGCTCCCAATATCTTTGCAAAAGGACAAAAGTCCAAGTCTTTAGAGTCCTGGTACTTCCTGTTTTGCTATATAGTTGTGAGACATGGACACTATCCAGTGACCTGAGGCAAGTATTGGACTCCTTCAGTACTGTATCTCTTTGGAGAACGCTTGTGTACCGTTGGCTTGACTTTGTGTCGAATGAGCGGTTGCTCACAGAGTCCCAAATGAGGCACATTTCCTACATTGTGAGGAAGTGTTGATTACAACACTATGGCCATGTGATATGATTCCACAAGGTTGATCCAGCTCACAGGATCCTTTTTGTTGGGGCTGGCTGCAGCAGATAGATGGTCATTTCTTGGGGGTGGGACTAGACTGTGTGTCTGTACGGGAGGTTGCCAAGCAGGATCCTGTTTCGTTGTGTAGTGGGTGCAGAAACCCATTGTACCACTGCATGCTACCCAACCTGACCTGACCTGACTTGCCCTGACCTAATATTAATTCTTGATACTTCTATCATTAACTTGTGATATCTCTAGCATAGAGGATGAAGGTGGGGATTTAACTAGTACTGAAGAGGGTTATCTAGTAGTCACATGTTTGTTCTTCCATGTCTTTCCAGTGAGAACACCTTCCACATAAGCCACCAAACCACCAACCAGTGATCAGGTGACAGCTCAACACCTCTCCAAAAACATACAGATTCAGATCCAACAATATAACTACAATGTTGACCATTGACCTTTGCCCAAAGGTACTCTTATGCCAGATACCCTAATTAGCAGCATTGTATTTGAACATGTTGTTTGTAATGAACAATCCATGCCTAGCACCAAAATCAAGTAAATTTTCAGCCATGATATTTGGATTAGACAGGTTGTTCCTCCCAACCATGGCCCCTACATAAACATTAAAGTCTCCCAGTAGATGGTGCCCTTCAGTGTCTCTAAAAAGGCAAAATACTCAAAATGGTTGTTTGGGACACAGATGCAAATAACAAAGATTTCTTCTCTGCAACACACTTCATTTTGCAATTTTATAGCCTAATGGAACAAACTATATCTTTACAGCACAGAGCCAAAAGCCTGTGGATATTTCCACATCCACACAAGGCAATCTGTGGCAGTTTCAGACCAGGAGATGGACACTGTAACCTTATGAAGCTGCTCCATTGCCAAGCCTGTATCCTTAGTAACTACTACAGACCAAATTTAACAAAAGTTTTTTTTTTTAATAAAAAAGTCAAATACCATCAGAATGTTCTTAAATGAGAGAAGCTTCTTCAGGAATCAAAACACAACTTAGGGAGTTATAACCCCCCACTCAAACTGAAACATAAAAGTTCCTTTACCAGTGGCTAAATTATCTTAAAATTAAAAGCCAAACTACTCACTCCTGAAATGTCAGATGTGCTTTGATGACAGCCCCCCTTTGTCTTCTTTGGTACAGATCCATCACTTCATCTTTCCCTCACCCAGACTCTCTGATTGAAGATGGTAGGCCCTTTGAAAAATGGCATGGTTATGTAACCAGACACCAGATGGAAGCCCATAAACATACCAGGGTTCCTTTTCTTAGAGCTTCCTCCAGTGGCCAATGATAACTCTGCTCCTGGGTTGTTCCATAAAAGCACATATTCAATGAACCCTTATGTACATTTGACCAATATAGGCAGCTGCATTTTGCTGTCTTTGTGAACTGGTAATATAATATTTGATCTCCTAAACACCTTCCAAAACTCTTTCTTTCCTGCTGGAACATTACCCTAAAGAAGCACTATTTGAGAAAGGTTAGAACACATTGTAGATCATCTTGCAAGCCGGTGATCTCTTACGTTGCCCTTGATTTAGAAGTCCAGTGTCAATTTTGTGTGTAGAGGTGAGTCCAACTATATTTAACATGCATTTCCCAACCTCCCTCATGAGGTCTGGCTCCTTCCCCTTCCAGAGAAGTAAAGTTAAAAGATCCCAAGGCTTTTAATTGCCAAGGTGTGGAATGCCTGCGTCTGTCCCACCTATGTTGTCTTTCACCAGATTGGTACTGCACCTGAACTTCATTTTTTGCCTTGTGGATGGTGAACACAAATGACAGCTCCAGAGAGCATTTTTGGGCTGAACCCAACTGGACTACATGGATTATCTTGAAATCAGTCACTCACCAGTGATGCACCTCTAACTATACTTTTTGCACAACAATCTAAAATTGATTAAACAGATTACATTTCTTTAATGCTAGATTGCCAGCAGCAAAAGCAGTTTGGTTTTTGTCCAGGAGTGTCATTTTGCCAGCACTTGAGGAGAAAAACCAAAACCAACTGAAAATACCTGCCACACAAAATACTAATTATTTCCATTTATTTTATATAATTACATGTTCCAATAATTTATATTAAAATATGCCTCTACATGCATTTTCCTCAAGAAATCTTAAGTACATTAAAATAAGAACAATTTAAAGAAAAAAGAATAAGAAACTAAAAAAGCAACTTTAAATTTAACTGAATTAAACATAATTTGGAAAAGAAGAGATTTTACCAGGTTCTATGCAAAAGTTGAAATAGCAAAACAGAAAGAAGAAAATAAACCATAAATAAGGAAAATAGCAACCTGTTATACAAAAGTATCCTAAATAAGGAGATGAAATAAAAATAAAAAAATAAAGAAAAGCTTTTAAAATCACTGAACAGGGAGAACCCACAATTCTTAATTCACTAAATTATACCAGATATCTCTAAATAATGCATGCAAAAATCCCCAATATCCCAAAGAACTAAAAAATATATTATTTAGAGAAGTTTGATGTTGATGGTAATGAGCACATCAGTAAAATCAACTAATGCCACTTCAGAATGCAGATGCCTGTAAGGAGTTAACATCTTCCTCAGGTACCAGAATACCTGAGATCCCTGGCACAATTTGAAAAACCATCATTAATGGCTTCACACCGAATTGCAAATGATTAATAAATACTAAGAAACAGGTTGAGGAGCATAAAAAAAGAGTGAAAGGAGTGGAGCCAAGGGTGAGACACTGGCAAGAACATAACAATGAAGATAAAGTATAAATGAATACAGAGGGCAAACTCATGTAGTGAGATGAAACAGAATCTCTGGAAGTTATTGTGAGATGCGAAAAGACCAAGTGATAATAACATGAACCAGATTTCTAGTCAGTGCCAGGCAAAGGACATACTCAGAGATCAAAAATATAGTGAGTGACCAAATAACTGGGGCAAATCAAAAATAAATGTCAGAGTCAAAAAGAGATAAAAACAGAAATTAACCTAGCACTTGGCCTACTTGGAAAAGGAAACTAATGCTAAAGATTAATTTATGTTTATCCACAAAACGATAATTTCAAATGGAGCCACAGCCAAATTTATAGATGTCTGGTGATGTAACAAACATGACAATCACAGTCATGTGACCCACCTGCTTTGTTGCATAAACAAAAAATGGGATGAGATAAAATACATTCTTAAATGAGTCCCAAACAGCAGGAAACCTTCGAAAATGAGTTCTAAATAAGAAGTAACCCAAAAATAATGTGTTCTATGAAATATAAAACAAGTGCAGCACTGCTGCTTATTATTAGAGCTACCAAGGATATCATGCTTGAAGAAAGGAAAGATGCATAGAACTTTTTGATGTGTTTTGACAAGATGGACACAGCATTTCAAAAGGAATCATTGGTTCAATAAATAATTATGGAAAGACCATCAGAAGTAAACCTTGGGAGAGGTTTAAAACCAGCCAGGGACCCATTGAACTTAGAATGAACAGATAACCAATGGCAACAGTTCACTTGTCAGGGAGGTACAGAGACTAGTGGGATAGGGATAGGAGAAGAACAGGATTTGAGCAAGGTATTTGAAGCACACTGCATTTGGGACAGTGGTCTAGAAGAAAGTCACTCCTCTTAAAGACATAACCTTGAGTATTCAGACTCGGGAGTATTATGAGCTCCACAATTTAACCCTAACATATTCACCCTTTCCTTCTGTGTTTTCCTGTTTTGATTACTTTCAGCACTGGGGTACTTTTTGTTGCTTTTAGGGCACCATCCTTCTTTTACTTTGACTGTAATATATTCATAAATTGTGTAAGGCATTCTGAGCTTATCCAGTCCTAACTGTGCTATAAAAAATATTAAAAAATCATTTAAAATTTTAGCTGACATTTTCATAATCTGCTCAATTTAATTCAGGGTCAGGGCAAGCTGAAGCTTATCTCCTTCCAGCAACAAGGATCAGGTCAAGCATAAATCCTGGATGGAATAAAATGCATGGTGAGTATATGCAAATATGTTCCCACAGACACACAGACACAACTTCAACCTGCATATCTGTAACATATGAGAAAAAAAACAATCTCTTGAGGAGCTCACAACCAATAATAAAATATCTCTACATCTAAAGCTGATCAACACAGAATTGAAGGTTGACATAGTGTGCTGGATGCTATTGTCATTCTAAAGTTGTAAATTGCCCAAGTGCCATTGTGGTTTTTTAATTTCTTCAGTCATAAATTTTGCATTATACTGAGTATAATCTGTTAAATTCCACCCATACAGTCATTTGCTTTACTCACATTTCAGATAACATGTTGCAAAATTACACGATATATGCTTATTTTCATCAACAAGTGCAGCACTTGATAATTGACAATTGATAAAAAATATACTATGCTGTACATTAATTTCTGAAATCACGTTGTCAGTGTGATTTTATTATTTAATATGTAGTTGCCTCTCATGCATTTTTTGCATTTTTTGACATCTACATGAATTTCTTTTGTTAATTGCTGTTATCACAATGCCATTTCATGTCACATTTCTCTGATTGCCATTGCCATTTTGTGGTACTGTTTTACGGTTGTGGCCTTATTTTTAGTCATGACAGCTTCTCGTTGCTATAACATAGCCAACAGAGGTGTTGCATTTGACATCCTTGCATCATTTATATAAAATGGTGGTCAATCACTCAGTTACCCTATCTTGGAATCAGAAGTACCGATTTCAATGAATTTTTGCAATCATAGTTTAGACAGAGAAAGACATAGATTAGGGCTTAATATTTTGACACAGATTTTTTTAGTACTGTTTTGGATTTGGGGGTCATTTATTTTTTTCTCTTCAGTATTTTATTCATTGCCTTTCCCAAACAAAACTGATCTACACTTTCCTGGTCCATCCCCTCAAATATTATGCCTTTTGGCCAGTCTCTTATCAATAGACATAACAGTAATTGTGTTTGTAATTTTCAATATTATTAATTTATAAAAATGAACAAATCCAAATTATAGCTTATTTTAAATTTAATACGAATTTCAATGTATCAATGAAATTTCCACACATTATTTATTAACAGTAATGATGTGCAAATGTCAATATTTATGTCACTGTACGTCCATTTTGTTTATCTTCCTTACCCATACTGAGTATGCAGATAGATGTTAAGAATTAATTACCACAGGGTGGTGCTGTTATTTACATGAGTCTGCTTCACAACAAAATGCAGTGTATCTTTCCAACCTGGTCAGAAGCTCATACGTTTAAGTACTTTTTATGGAATAATCATACCATTTAATTAAGGAAAGTCTGCTACAAAAAATTTGAGTAGGATCTTGTGAAAGTATTAAAGCCTAGAGCTGTACAGTATATATGGTGCCTTGGTACTCAATGACTTGGAACACAGATTAGATGTTTACAGATCCAACACCAAAAGGAATTGGATTCCTATTAACGAGTGGTACCCTTATTTGATCTGAGATGGGTCAGCCATGGATGGTCTACATCAGCGTTTCTCGACCTTTAAGTATTTGCGATCCGAGTTTTCATAACAGTTTTAACGTGCCCCCCCCTAACGTTTTTTTGAAAGGACCCCACTAATGCCAATTTGTTCTTTTTTAATTAATGATATATCATAGATGCATATTTTATTATACCTGCTTAACTTTTATCAACATTTATCTAACTCTATATTTATTTTTCTAGTATCAGAATGTAATTTAAGTTAATTTGTTTTGGTTTCAATAGATGTATTTTTCATATTTTTGATTCTTGTTTTTTTTTCACATCTTCGTGCCCCCCTTTTTTTTTTACTTCGCGCCTCCCTAGGGGGGCCCGCCTCACAGATTGAGAACCACTGGTCTATATAATTATTAATCTGGTGTATCTCAAGAAAAGCTAAATAGCACAATGTTTTATGGAAGATGTACACAACTTCTCAGAGGGTGTGCCAGTCTTGCTGACTGCATTTTCTGATCTTATCGCTGGACCATGTCAATTTAAATGACTGAAATCATTGGGCATGTCAAATTTAGAAACTATGTGATGTCTTTCTAGCACAGTCTTGCTCTCCCCTTTTTCTGATAGCCAATACTGTGCTACCTGTTATAACCAGTGCTGTTAAAGGGTATGTCAAGCTCACCAGTAATCTCTGCCCTTTTCTTTTTTCCATTCTGCCATGGTACATAAAACATAAGATATTATACAGACTAGCTCCTCTTCTGTTTGTGAGATGCAAAATATATATGCATTATACTTCTGGATAAGCATTCATTGATTGTCAGCACTCATGGATCATTTCATTCTTTCTCTTTAGTACTGTATTTATTCCTTGCCTTTCCCATACAAACTGGTCTTCGCTTTCCTGGTCCATCCTCTCAAATATTTTAGAATTGACCCCTACAAGTAAAGACAAAATCAGGCTTGTTTAATTTTGTCAGGGTGAGTTGGGGACTAGTTGGAGTGAATCATTATGTATCAGTAGGTCAGATTCACTTTCCTTCATAGGAGCATGCCACTGGCTACCTCTGACTTGGTAAAATTATGTAAATGAAGGCAGGCACTAAAAATCACTCGATAAATCATCTAATGTGACATGGCCTTAAATATTTAGAAATTACAGAATTTCATTGAAGAATCATTTCTGCATTTATGGAACAACGTTAGTCATTCATATGCTTTGGATATCTCCTATTGTATCATTAAGGGACGCTCAGCCACAAAACCAACATGATGCATAAATCTGCCAGGAAAGAAGAGTTTCATTTTTTTGTATTCTTCACAAGTTTCAATGGATCTGAGAGTTAGGAGCTGGCAATAAAGTTAAATACGCCTGTAGATATAGACTTGAAGTTGTCCTTTAGATTAACAGGAGATGCCCATGACCAATAACTCTAAATGTTACCAAGCTGAACTCACCCATCATATACTTTTTCAGCTTTGCCAAATTATATGAATGATAAAGGACGCTAAAGTACACAGACAAAAAATAACTTGCAGATTAATTTGAAAAACTAAGTACAACACATTAAATGCTTTTTCTTTTTTAACATATGTGGACATATCAAGATTTGATTTTCATTTAAATGGTAAGAATTATAGAAGGTGACATAGCATATAAAAAAAAAAATTTTGCATGTGTGTAAAGTAAGTCTACCTCTACATTTATCACTAGCTCAAATACCTAAAATTAGTATCAGGTGAATCACATCATGGACAAATGATTAAAACATCTCTGGAGTGGATCTTGGAGAAACCTGTCTTATTTAGACCTCAGACATTTAGTTTGGTTTGCTCTCTTTTGTGTGTGTGCATTATTAACATTCCTTTATGAGCTCTCTGAAACCTTCAGAAACAGATGCCTATGAGTCTAGGGAGAGATTTAAAAGCATTTCCAAACATTTGGAAATTAACTATTCCACTGTCTGGGAAGATCATCTACAAGTGGAGGAGATTTCAAATAACTGCCAAATTGTCCAGAACAGGTCCCCCGACAAGTTCAGCCCGAGAGCAGAACTCAAAATGGTTAAAGAAGTCTCTAAGAACTTCAGAGCAACACTAAAGTATGCCCATGGACACCTAGGCATAGATCAGTACTTCCGGCCACAGTGCCAGAAGGCATGTTTGGCAAAACCAAGGACAGCATTTGACTAGAGGAACATAATAGCAACTGTAAAGCAGCTCACCATCATAAAATTTACTAAGAATTCTTCATTGTACCATAGGGCACTTGAGGATAATGTGAGAACATCTGACATAAAGTTGGAGCTCAACCAAAAGAGGACCTTACAACATGACAATCACCCTAAACATATCCTTCTTGTAAATCCAACAAGGAATGGCTGAAGAAAGGAATGTAGGGTCCTGGAACTGCAAAGTCAAAGCCCAGATCTGAATCCTATCAAGATGCTGTGGGAGGATTTGAAATGGCCTGTGATGTGACAGGCAGGTAAACAGTTGTAGGAAATGCCTGCTTGAGGTTTCTGTCAAAGGAGGAAATACCAGTTATTATAGACAAGACTTCAAACCGTGAGGCTGTGGGTTCAAATTCCGCTACTGACACTGTTTGACCACGAGAATGTCACTTGACCTGCCTGTGCTCCAATTGGAAAACCAAAAGAAATGTAACCAATTGTATCATAAATGTTGTAAGTCACCTTGGATGTTGTAAGTCACCTTGGATAAAGGCATCAGCCAAAT
Source organism: Erpetoichthys calabaricus (assembly GCF_900747795.2). NCBI lineage: Eukaryota > Metazoa > Chordata > Cladistia > Polypteriformes > Polypteridae > Erpetoichthys > Erpetoichthys calabaricus. The sequence goes on along the minus strand of NC_041402.2, from coordinate 100,776,730 downwards.
AAGTAAATGTGTACTTTTTCTACTAATGGAAATGGTGTATGTATTCATTTGTAATTGAATAAATTATGGCAAAGTCAAATTTTCATTGTTTTTCTCTATTACACTACTGGTCAAATATTTGTGGTCACCCATCAAATTTCATGATTTTGATAGAAATTTATACCTTTTTTTATCAAGGCATCATTAAATTGATTTAAAAATTTACAAGTGTTTAGAATGGCTATTGATGCTTGAAATGGCTAATTTTGAATTTATTATTCACATATGACTGCAAAGCCTTATTTTTAGTAGCACGTCCTACACTGTCTTAACTTGCTTATTGTTCATTAGTTATCTTTACATGCTAAATGGTTATTAGAGAAACCTATCTAATTGCATTAACACCACTAAAAACAGCTGTTCTGCTCACTTGCATTGGAAGGTACAGGCATTCCTAAAGATCTGTTCTGGGTTCAAAATTTGGACAATATAAAACAGCTTTCTCAAGAAACATCTCAGTCTATTTGATTTATTTACTTATTTATTTTTTGCAGAATGAAGGTTATTACATGTCACAGATTGCCAAGAAACTGAACATTTCAAACAAATGTTTCCATAACTGTCTTGAGAGAAGAGAGCAAATTGGATCTGACCAGGACAGAAAAAGAAGGTGAAAGCCAGATGGGCAACTGCATAAGAGGATAAGGACATCAGAGTGTGTATTTTGAGAAACAAATGCCTTATAGGTCCTCAGCTGTCAGAGAAGTGACTCTATGTTAAAATCCCAGCACACTGCTAAGCCTGCCCTGCTTTCACATAGAAATAATGAAGCATTCCTATGAAGAAATATTATTTGTACCTCTTGCACTCATCATCTTTTACCTTTTTTCACTTCACCAAAGATCTGTAATGATAAACTAGAATAAAAAATATATTGACCTGCATTTTTCATTCAGAAAACACTGTCCTTATTTACTTATAGTCCTGTTCTCACTAGCAGAGAGTAAAGCTGTTCCAAAAAAAAAAGTTTCCCATTCAATAACAGTGTTTTTGCATTAAAACCTCCCATAACCACAATTATCTTGACTTTATGATACACCTCACCCAAATCTGCTGAACTTCAGTTAAGAAGAAGTTATAACTGTGATATACAGTGATGGGTTGAGGGCTATTGTTATATCTGGCCACTGTTCCTGTTAACCATTTCTTCAATTTCCTGGTACTGTTAAAAGCATATTATAGTAATAAAAATGTTTTTTTTGCATATTTTGCAGACAGATTTATAACATCAGTGGGAGAAGCTGAGAAACATAACCTAAAATTTAAAAAAATACCTGAAAGCAAGAGATTTGCTTATCACAGATAACATACAAATTCTGCTTTGCTCTTTAACAGATTGGTATTGATTTTATGTTTTCTACAACAACAAGGAAAAAAAAAAACAAAAACAAAAAAATTCTCTTGTTGTAAGTGAGGTCATTGTTTCACCTTTAGCAAGACTCTTAATGAGATCTCTGTGTTACAGTTTGATGCAATTTTGTTGTGCACGTTGTACAACATTAAATTAGGAGTACTGTATGACTCTCCCTCTATCAACATATATTTGACTGCACCCAGACTACGTAAAAGCATATGAAGACTGTCAGTGAACTCTGCAGTTACAGATGTATCACTGCATCTAATCATGTCACTGCACTGAAGGTGAACAGCACAAAGGCTCAATTGGTGAGTGAATAATTGTAAAAAAGTTATAAAAGTACAGTTAAGAAAAGGCATGCATTTCTATACTGAGATGTCTTTGACACAGTTAAAGAGGGACACCTACTGTTGAGAAGCTATTGTTACATTGCAGTTTATTGTCCTTCATAGGGTTTTATGCTATTTTACTTGCTCTTTGCATAGCACTCAATTTAACAAAATAAAGATTTGTTTAATTTTAATTTTAGATTAGATATACTTTATTACTCCTCAAGTGGAAATTTACATGCATACTACAGCAAAAACATAAAATTCAAAGATACCAACTAAAGCACAATATACGACAACAAATTAAAACATATACTGTAATACAATAAATATTATTCTGAAAATAACTAATATATTGAAGTCTGTACTATTCTCCTATGACTATGACTGCAGAGAAGGTTGGGACATCAGGAGGAAGTACTGAACTGCCTCGTGAGCCATCCACTTTTCCACAACTGCCTCTGGTGTCCAAAGTCAGTCCTATGATGAGGCTGTTTTTTCAGACATTTTTGGAAACTCTACTAAGAATTTTTTAGTATATACTGTATCTTATCTTTTACTTTGTGCATTGTTTTGAATTGTGCTATATTTGTAAAGCTTCTTTTGTGTTCCTTTCACAATTGCTCTAAATCCAGTTTTGGTATTTTACACAACAGCTACACTGGACTTGTTAAGCTGCTGTGGACAATTTCTATAAAAAAGTCTGTCGGGTATCAGGTATATCTTGAGTCTACCAGTGGTATATTCCTTTCTATGTATATGTTCCTAATTTTGAACTGTTCAATGGTTATATTTAATACTGTTTTGAAAACTTTGTTTTTTATCTTTAAACGTTACTTGTGCTAGTGCATGCTGTTAATGATTATATATAAGATAAAAAAATGATAGATTACAAGTTTGATAGTGTGATTTCTTTTGTATAGAAATATGAAACTAAATGATGTTTCATGTAATTTCTTTAAATTACATTGAATATAAAGGTAGTTTGTAGGGAGGTACATGTAAAAGTAGTTTCCATCTCATTCTAAACATCTTTCACATCAGAAGACAAAAAATGTTCCCATAACTTCAAAAACTTTGAAAAATGGTGAGTTCTGGAGACGTCTCTGCCCATCTTTCTCACTTTTTCAATCTGTTGTAGTACATCAAACACAAATATTTGTTTTTTCTTAATCCAAAACACTTGTTTTTTGTCTTCCTTGTGGCTACATTGTATGCATTATACTTCTGGCTGTGCACTCAAAGATTGTCAAACCTTTTTTTATACACAAGAGTCCACTCTAGCGCTGGCTGTTAACCCTATAGTGCCACTGGTGTACATATAACCCAAAGAGATGCTCAACCATTGTTGAATGTTAGTACAAAAGAAGCATTCTTATCTTTAGATTTGTTTCTACATAACCAAAAATACAATTTCCTTCTTTTTCTGGGTATGGCATGTGAAACGATCACTGCGGCTCTCAGACCTTTAACTATACACTTAAAAATAATCTTACATCAGATTATATATATATATATATACAGTGGTGTGAAAAACTATTTGCCCCCTTCCTGATTTCTTATTCTTTTGCATGTTTGTCACACAAAATGTTTCTGATCATCAAACACATTTAACCATTAGTCAAATATAACACAAGTAAACACAAAATGCAGTTTTTAAATGATGGTTTTTATTATTTAGGGAGAAAAAAAATCCAAACCTACATGGCCCTGTGTGAAAAAGTAATTGCCCCCTTGTTAAAAAATGACCTAACTGTGGTGTATCACACCTGAGTTCAATTTCCGTAGCCACCCCCAGGCCTGATTACTGCCACACCTGTTTCAATCAAGAAATCACTTAAATAGGAGCTGCCTGACACAGAGAAGTAGACCAAAAGCACCTCAAAAGCTAGACATCATGCCAAGATCCAAAGAAATTCAGGAACAAATGAGAACAGAAGTAATTGAGATCTATCAGTCTGGTAAAGGTTATAAAGCCATTTCTAAAGCTTTGGGACTCCAGCGAACCACAGTGAGAGCCATTATCCACAAATGGCAAAAACATGGAACAGTGGTGAACCTTCCCAGGAGTGGCCGGCCGACCAAAATTACCCCAAGAGCGCAGAGACGACTCATCCGAGAGGTCACAAAAGACCCCAGGACAACGCCTAAAGAACTACAGGCCTCACTTGCCTCAATTAAGGTCAGTGTTCACGACTCCACCATAAGAAAGAGACTGGGTAAAAACGGCCTGCATGGCAGATTTCCAAGACACAAACCACTGTTAAGCAAAAAGAACATTAGGGCTCGTCTCAATTTTGCTAAGAAACATCTCAATGATTGCCAAGACTTTTGGGAAAATACCTTGTGGACTGATGAGTCAAAAGTTGAACTTTTTGGAAGGCAAATGTCCCGTTACATCTGGCGTAAAAGGAACACAGCATTTCAGAAAAAGAACATCATACCAACAGTAAAATATGGTGGTGGTAGTGTGATGGTCTGGGGTTGTTTTGCTGCTTCAGGACCTGGAAGGCTTGCTGTGATAGATGGAACCATGAATTCTACTGTCTACCAAAAAATCCTGAAGGAGAATGTCCGGCCATCTGTTCATCAACTCAAACTGAAGCGATCTTGGGTGCTGCAACAGGACAATGACCCAAAACACACCAGCAAATCCACCTCTGAATGGCTGAAGAAAAACAAAATGAAGACTTTGGAGTGGCCTAGTCAAAGTCCTGACCTGAATCCAATTGAGATGCTATGGCATGACCTTAAAAAGGCGGTTCATGCTAGAAAACCCTCAAATAAAGCTGAATTACAACAATTTTGCAAAGATGAGTGGGCCAAAATTCCTCCAGAGCGCTGTAAAAGACTCATTGCAAGTTATCGCAAACGCTTGATTGCAGTTATTGCTGCTAAGGGTGGCCAAACCAGTTATTAGGTTCAGGGGGCAATTACTTTTTCACACAGGGCCATGTAGGTTTGGATTTTTTTTTCTCCCTAAATAATAAAAACCACCATTTACAAACTGCATTTTGTGTTTACTTGTGTTATATTTGACTAATGGTTAAATGTGTTTGATGATCAGAAACATTTTGTGTGACAAACATGCAAAAGAATAAGAAATCAGGAAGGGGGGCAAATAGTTTTTCACACCACTGTATATATATATATATATATATCTATATATATATCTATATCTATATATATATATATATATATATATATATATATATATATATATATATATATATATATATATACAGTCATATGAAAAAGCCTCCATAACAATTTATTCTACTTTCAAAAAAAAAGATAACAGTGGTATATTGTTCATTTCCTAGGAACATCTGAGTACTGGGGTGTTTTCTGAACAAAGATTTTTAGTGAAGCAGTATTTAGTTGTATGAAATTAAATTAAATGTGAAAAACTGCTTGTGCAAAAATTTGGGTAGCCTTGTAATTTTGCTGATTTGAATGCATGTAACTGCTCAATACTGATTACTTGCAACACCAAATTGGTTGGATTGGCTCATTAAGCCTTGAACTTCATAGACAGGTGTGTCCAATCATGAGAAAGGGTATTTAATGTGGTCAATTGCAAGTTGTGCTTCCCTTTGACTCTCCTCTGAAGAGTGACAGCATGAGATCCTCAAAGCAACTCTCAAAAGATCTGAAAACAAAGGTTGTTCAATATCATGGTTTAGGGTAGGGGTGTCGAACTCCAGTCCTGGAGGGCCGCAGTGGCTGCAGGTTTTCATTCTAACCATCTTCTTAATTAGATACCAATTTTTGCTGCTAATTACTTTTTAATTAACTTGACTCAGGCCCTTTAGTTGTTTTTTCCTTAATTAGCAGCCAAACAATAATGAGACACAAAACAAGCCACCACATCACACTATATCTGAAAATAAAGAAAGGTGATGGTCTCAGTAAGGTTGTTCTCTCAAATCACCAAACAACTTTGACGATGTTCTTATAAAAAACAGAAAAATCAACAGTTTTGGAAATGTCTGCTGTTGCAGAACGAGAGCAGCAACAAGACGTGGAATTAAATAACGGGTTTAATTTACAGCAAGCATCAGCTTCTCATTAAGAAACTGGTTGGAGTTTGAAGCCCCAGTTTAAGCTGGTAATCTATTGGCTCGTTTCACATGTCTTTTCTCTTTGGCTGTCATTTAATGAGGAAACAAATCAGTTGAGAGGACTGAATCCTTCTAACATGGCTGTTAAAATAAAGGGGAAAAAAGTGAATTAGCAGTGAAAACTGGTCACTGATTAGGAAAAGGGTTAGAATGAAAACCTGCAGCCACTGCGGCCCTCCAGGCATGGAGTTTGACACCTGTGGTTTAGGGGAAGGCTACAAAAAGCTATCTCAGAGGTTTAAACTGTCAGTTTCAACTGTAAGGAATGTAATCAGGAAATGGAAGGCCACAGACACAGTTGCTGTTAAACCCAGGTCTGGCAGGCCAAGAAAAACACAGGAGCGGCATATGCGCAGGATTGTGAGAATGATTACAGACAACCCTCTAAAGACCTGCAAGAACATCTTGCTGCAGATGGTGTATCTGTACATCGTTCTACAATTCAGCACAATTTGCACAAAGAATATCTATGGCAGGTTGATGAGAAAGAAGCCCTTTCTGCACTCACGCCACAAACAGAGTCACTTGTTGTATGCAAATGCTCATTTTGACAATCCATATTCATTTTGGAACAAAGTGCTTTGGACTGTTGAGACAAAAATTGAGTTATTTGGTCATAACAAAAAGTGCTTTGCATGGCGGAAGAAGAACACTGCATTCCAAGAAAAACACCAGCTACCTACTGTCAAATTTGGTGGAGGTTCCATCACGCTGTGAGGCTGTGTGGCTAGTTCAGGGACTGGGGCCCTTGTTAAAGCCGAGGGTCGGATGAATTCAACCCAATATCAACTAATTCTTCAGGATAATGTTCAAGCATCAGTCACAAAGTTGAAGTTGGGGTTGAATATTGAACAGGGGTTGGATATTGCAACAAGACAATGACCCAAAACACAGTTTGAAATCTACAAAGGCGTTTATGCAGAGGGAGAAGTACAATGTTCTGGAATGGCCATCACAGTCCCCTGACTTGAATATCATCGAAAATCTATGGGATGATTTGAAGCAGGCTGTCCATGCTCGGCAGCCATCAAATTTAACTGAACTGGAGCGATTTTTGTATGGAAGAATGGTCAAAAATACCTCCATCCAGAATCCAGACATTCATCAAAGGCTATAGGAAGTGTCTAGAGGCTGTTATATTTGCAAAAAGGAGGCTCAACTAAGTATTGATGTAATATCTCCGTTGGGGTGCCCAAATTTATGCACCTGTCTAATTTTGCTATGATGCATACTGCATATTTTCTGTTAATCCAATAAAGTTAATGTCACCGCTGAAATACTACTGTTTCCATAAGACATGTCATATATTATAAGGAAGCTCAGCCAATGATAAACAAAAATCCAAAAAATTAAGAGGGGTTCCCAAACTTTTTCATATGACTATATATATATATATATATATATATATATATATATATATATATATATATATATATATATATATATATATATATACGTCAGTAGTTAACCTGGCCAATAGGAAATCAGCTTTATCAGGATCAATTCTTTATACATTACCATTATTGACTTTGTGATTTACTTGAATAACAGATTATGCAATGCAAGACTACATGCTTTCATTGATTTATTTAGTCTTTATTGTAATGTACCCAGCATAGCAATCATTTTAGAGGTTTGGAAATAATGACATCTAATGCAGTACACATTGTAAAAAAACAACAAAAAAGTAATTTTTAGTTAATTAATGAGGAGGAAGTTTTCACTTGCAGGGATGTTAACTCAAATGTGAGTGGTCTAAAAGAATAAATTCTACCTAAATTATTTTATTTTATTACACTGTCAATACTATATTAAAAATTACTTGTTCCTTATGATTTTATGAATAGAAAGTCATATTCTGTTGAGACTAATAAATGGGAATTCACTTAATGGCCCTGGTATGTACAAGCCAATTTTTGTGTGTCACTCTACTTACCACCATATGTAAACTTTTCCAGGTAACACAAACTGCAGTCCTTTGAAGTTTCATAATCTATCAATATTTACAGAACTTTGTTTTCAGATATTATAAACTTTAATAAAGCTCTACATTATTGTGTACACTGCTCAAGGCTCTTAATACTCAAAAAGAAAAGGAATTCTGTAATTCTTTTCCTTTTGATTGATGACCATTTAGAAATGGTATGCTATGCTATTATTATTATATTTATTATTATTCAGTGGATATAATTAAAAAAATCTATAAAAATTGCATATCTGCAAATTATTAACATAAATCAAATACTTCTGCACATCTCATTTGTAATTGGTCTCAGATCCACATAATTGTATGTCTTTTACAACAAGATAATTGAACAAAAAATTCTAAAATACATATTTATGGGCTTATTTTGAAAGACGTTCCCTGGAGAAACTGCTATACATCGGGCTTCATCATTATTTTAAAAGAAAACCAAAAGAAAAATAATCAAATGATGCTGTAAACCATAACTAATCATTTGACAAATTCTAAAAATCATAGCAGAAGTCAACTGGACAAAAATATTTAGACATATAAAACTAAAACCAGTTATAGACAAATTACTCTACATCAAAAAAAATATTGTATTTTAAATAAATAAATACTTAAAGTATTCTTTATGTAATAATTGTTCCAGGTAAGGATAAAATAATTACTTAAGTGTAGCACAACTAAACCACCAAATCAGGAATTTGCATGAGCATACTAAATAAATAAATAATGGATATGTACACCTCGGTGAGGATAAGGGCAACATGATGCCTCTAACAGAGGATGAAGCTGTACCTTTAAATGAGGTGAGCAGTGCGATAACAATGAATGAACATCAGAGCTAAAAATATGGGTGACAGAAAGAGAAGGGGTGTGTAAACTGATCGAAGATGACATCAGTATACCATAAGTAAGGTTATGTTTTTGTTAAAGGTGAAAAGCTGAGCACTAAATTTAGCAACCACTGAGGTCAAGAACCCTGTGATTGAAGACTGCCACACATCCGGTCATTATCTTAAGATACTGCCTACACAACTGCAGAAGTTAATAAAGTTAAATATAATTTTGTAGGAGTAACTTTGAGAACCCATGGAGTCAAAGTCATAGGAGTGTCTATCAACATGATGTGCCCCACAAGAAAAGAAGAAGACAGAAAATCACAAGCTGTAGTCCACATTAATAATAACAATAACCTGTTGAAGATGCTAACCACCTGTACTGTGCATTACCAGGCCAGAATAGGTGTTAGCACAAACTAACAGACACAGACACTAAGATTTTTGACTGCAGCCCAACTTATAAATTAAGAGAAGCCAGCATAACAGAAATTCATAGTCCATAACTTTGCTTCAGTAAGTGTTAATATAATTTAACAGATTAAGAGAGAATGCATTGTGTAATGTGGGTGCCATAGCGAAGATGAAGTATTTCTTTGCTATGTGTGCATCCATTACTTGAATGAAACAAACGACTACATTCAGGAGTTAAAGGTGGCACTACACTGAACATACAACTAGCATGAGGATTGCACATAACAGGAGATGGGTCTGTACAAAACATACTGTAGATATGGGGAGAGCACCTCTTCATTCTAGAGAATTTGAAGTGAAGCAGTCAGGGCCTTGTAAGTGCTCTCTGTGCAGAGGAAAAATTTTCCAGGAGTGGTAGAGTGTGAGAGGCTGACCAAAGCAGGTAGCAAGGACAAAGCAACATTAAAAAAAGAGTATAAGAGGTGTTTGGGGAGTTACTTCTAAAAAGAACTCCTAGGCAGAAAGGCAAGTTCAGATTATCTATTATAATAATTAGTATACAAGAAATGTCAGCATTTATCAGAGCAAAACTCAACAATAGTTGTTAGTTGGGCAGGGGTAAATGAATGTTTAAGCAATTTGATTTTGAGGAAAGTCGAAGTGAGAGAAAAACCCATAGTGAAAAGAAAAATCTATAATCAATTTCTTAGTCATTTTAATTAACAGATCTTCTTCGTTCTTTGATCAAAACACTGATATCAAAATATTGCAATGCACCATCTTTTTAAATGGCAATGTGATGACATAATACAATTATGTCACCATAATCTTATGCAACTAGCAATAAGCATCATTACTAACAACAATATGGCTGTGCTCCTGAAAACATCACAAACAAAGGACAATCATCTTTAAGAAAACACTCAACAAAAGAGCGGCATGACAATGTCATAGTAATATTAATTACAATAAATATTAATACAAATAATAGTAATAATGCATCCAAAAGTAAAACTGAATGACTTAGAATAATACTAGACATGTTTTTGACAACATTATTGTGTTTTTGGTAGATCACAAATTGTTAAAGCCTTCCAATCTGGTAGACAGACCATAATCCTGCATAGCAGACCCTAGTGGGATTGTGGAGTGTGTTTTTCTGTCTGTTTCAGTTACATTCATGCTTTGTGTAATTGTTCTTTGAGTTTCTTTCAATAAACCCATTACTTAGCTAATCTGTTTGTTATTCACCTAATGAATACATGGTCAGTTCAGTTTATATGATGTCCCACAAAGAAGCAAACTGTGCAACCATCTGTTCCCTGAGGATTATTAACCATGTTTAGTTAAAACAACAGTATACAATAAGTAAATGAAACAAGGTGAAAGGGATGCTTCTTTATTATAGGGATTTTAACTCAGACTTAAGTAAGGTAGCACTCCCTTAGGTGCAAAATTTTCAATAGAAAAGTAAGGTTACGTTTGCTTTTTTGTAACTTGAGTTCATGCAGTTTTTCAATATATAGCCTGCACATGCACAGTCCAGAATAAGTTTCCACTTCACAATTTTCACAGCACTAGATAGATTTAAATCACTGCAAAATTGCTGTTGGCCATTTGAGCAATATTCTTTAAACAAGAGAATCCAATGCGCTACTTGGTTGAAAAATCTTTGAACTGTAGAATATGACAGGTATCCTATCCAGGGTTGGCTTCTGATTTGAGCCCAGTACTGTTAGGATAGGTGTTGTCTCACCACAGTTCTGAATTAGATTACTGAGTTCAGGTCATAGATGGACCAAGCGTACTTGCAACTGGACAATCATTATAGATTGGTAACCTAGATAGAATTGGGCATATTCTTCCTTGTGGGAAAATGCTGAATATCATTGCATACTGTGTATAAGGGAATGAGAGGCAAATAAGATGAAAAAGAAGAAAAATTAAAAGAGTGAGGGCGAATGACAGTGGCTGAGACATCCAATGTCAACGTCAGTCTGTTACCATGACAACACCATTACATCCCCCCCCCCACTCACCCCTCAGTGATATGCCAGCTGCCACACAGATATCCCATAATATTTCTCAGTAACTGACCGGTTACCCAAGAGACAACCCACATGCCATCCCATAATATGCCCTCTCAGATTACAAAAACAAAGCTCATCCCATAATATTCCACTTTCTGTATATCCCATGATATTGAATGCTGATCCAGGTTACAGTAGCTCTGTTCCATCTTCTAAAATCAAAAAGAAAAGTTTAAAAGCTGAGAGAGATTGAATTCTAAAAAAATGTGTACCTTCAATGCCTTACATAGAAATGTAATGTCAGATGATCTTTTAAATTAAATAAATGTCTTTGTTATTCCCTTTGCCTTGTTTAGTTGGATGTATGTATTGCTGTAATGTGTGTTGGGGGACACCCCTATATGGCTGCATTGTTAGGAAGTGTACCACATTTTTCTCTGGTAATGCTCTATAGAGACCCAAAATGATCTCTTTGTAATATGTTAGAGACTGGGTCACCTATATACTGTAGTATGTTTAAGGGAAGGGCTTGCATTTAGTATACAATCCACATTTAATGGTATTGTCAGAATGCAATTTTACCTTGGTACTGTCCCATCTACCATATACAACTCTTTTTCCTGAGTGTCTATAATTTATTCTAGGTATCTTTTCTAAAAATTTAAAATGAATCCTCGGGCTGTGCATAGGGGAAGCTAAAAGGCAGAATTTCCCTCACTGGCAAGCAGACAACCAACCTCCCCCACTCCGACACCACACCACACCCCCTCTACTTCCTGTTTTTACAGTATGAATCGGTAAATGACACTATCCCTCCCCCAGGTTCCCACTAGGCCTAGGAGTGAGTCTCTGAAGGTTGGCAATGTACAGGAGTATGAAGAGTGTGAAGTGTGGTGAGGGGGAGGGGGGGGGGTGCAACTGGTATTGTTGCCTTGGTAACTCACACTGCCTAATGAATGGCCAACACGTGCAGTTGCCAAAGAATCCATCCCATAATGAGGTCAAGATGCAGATCTTATAATAATCACGCCCCTCACCCCCCACTATATACAGTAGTATGGGCCAGACAAAGCAGAAGTATTTAATAATTATACTTATTTTAATTTAAAATATTATAGAATTTTAAACTGTTTAAATTTCCCTTATAAAGCATACCACCAGGCACACAGGAAGATGCCAGGTTACAGAATCACATAACCGTCTCTATTTTTCTGAGCAGCATAGCTACACGAGAATAAATGACTTCCTGTCAGTTTTTGGTTCGTTGCTAGGTGCCAGTCAAACACCTCTGTGCCTCTTGTCACACCAGGGAGATAAAACATTCAAATACTCAAATGCACACACACATACATACACAAACCATTTCTTTTCATTTCTTCTTTTTTCCAGTGGGGCTTTCTAAACACTTTTCACGCCACTCACCCCCAATCAGTGGGGCGTTGCTAGGGCAATGTGGTGCCGAAATGTCGAGGCTAAACTGGCTTCCTGGAGGCCCCAACAAATAGTGACCACTCGTAAAACCAGTGCAATATGGAGGAGTAGAGTGACACAGGGAGATTTTTAACACAAATTCACCTTGGCTGCCATTCCATAGTGAAGAATAAGCTTGCCAGCCTCATGTCTTGCAAATGCCAGAATACCAGACGCTTTATTTTAACAAATCATCAAGTTTCTCACAAGTAACAGTAAAATGATTTGCATTTTAATTGTGGAAATAGACACCTAAGCAGTTGTGGCATTTCTAGATAAGCAAATTAGGCAGTGGTCAGCAGTTTCCTGTATGTTGTATAAAGAAAAAAGCAAGATTGTATCTTGTGAAATTCAAGGCTCACAAATGAGGTAAGGTGCATGTGGTATGATTGCCTTGGGAATCACTTTTTCAGATAGTGCAGAACTTTTTATCTACCTGTAAAACTCTTAAAAAGGTATCTTATACACTTCCACTCAAAATCCTGGACACACCCAGAAACGTTCAGGTTTTTCATAGAAATTGATACAGTTTTTATCAAGATACCATTAAATTGATTTTAAAAAATATATTGAAGATGTTACTAATATTTCTAATGGCTATCATTGCTTGAAATGACTGATTTTTAATTTATTTTTCACTTCTGAGTGCAAAGCCCTGTTTTCAGCAGCTATTCCTTCAGTGTCCCTATGGGCAACTCCCTTAGCTTATCCTTAATTAGTTATATGAAAATGCTAACTGGTTATTTGAGAAACCTTTGTAATTGCATTAGCACCACTGAAAGGTATTATTCTGATCACTTTGGTTTCAAGGTACTAGCAATTCCTAAAGTTCAATTGTGGGTTTGAAAATGGCAAAATTGAAACTGTTTTCTCAAGAAACATGTCAATCTATTGTTTTTCCATTATTATTTTTTTTCATGTGACACATTGACAAGAAATTGAAGATTTCATACAATTGTGTTGATTACTGCCTTGAGAGAAGTGGACAAACCAGATCTAACAAGGATAGAAAAAGAAGGGGAAGACTCATGTACACAACTGCATAAGCATATAAGTACATCAGAGTATGTAGCCTGAGAAACAAATGCCTTACAGGTCCTCAAAAAAAAAAAAAGAAAATGTAAAGAAAACATGGTGCGTTTGTTGCCTCCCCGGCAAAGGAGCATATTCCTTACTCCAATATCCATTAAAGGGGCCCCTGACTTTTAAATAATATTTTTTGAATGACCTTGGATTATTATCCAGTGATGAGCATGAAAGGCAGAGGGAGGCAGAGGGAGAGGCAATGATAGAGGGAGAGGACCACCTTATCCCCTTGGACTCAGCAACATATTAACTGTGACTCCATGTGAGTGTGGCATGATCAGTAAAATGTTCCACAACAATGATATACCTCTTTGCAACTACATAAAATCAGGGACATAAGTTACTTCCCAGACCTTTGGTTGTCTATAAGTGCATGGTTATTTTGTTGTGATGTCAAAGCCCCTGAAAAATGTTTCTATACTGTAGAAAATATATGAGAAGGTATAAAAAAGCTAGATTTTTTAGATCTGTTATCTGGAGTGACTGGGATGCTGTTTCTGAAATCTTGTGGAAAAAGAGAGTAGGCAAGATACTTATTGACAGTGGCTATTGCTGACTAGTTTGTTGTATAATCAGATATAAGGCAGAAACTTACCTTGGACAGGATACTGCTCCATTAGTGAGTACAACCATATTCATGCATAAGGGGCTGGTTATGAGTGAACATTTAACTAGAAATGCATGTCCTTGGCATATGGAAGAAATGTAAATTATGATTTTGTATTTTTCACAATAATTAACAACAATGTCCAAAATAATATATCTTTATTATAATGGACAAATACAAAAAAACAGCTGGGATAAAGTATGAGGCAATTTAATCTAAGTCTGTAAATAAATAGGTCTATTAAATTAATTGTATAACAGGCTAACAGACTGAAACCTAATGTAGTTTTATGAGCATTAATTGAATGGCTTCGAATTTTAAAAAGGTGAGGATATATATTACTGTATTAGTGCCTATTTGTGTATTAGATAGATAGATAGATAGATAGATAGATAGATAGATAGATAGATAGATAGATAGATAGATAGATAGATAGATCTTCATTTGTCCCCAGGTGAAATGTATAAAGAATGAAAATAAGATGCCTGACTTGGCAGTCACAGTCACAGGGAGGCACTATATAGAGCTGTTACTCTTGATATAAATGAGCCCCTGTAGCATTTCTTCACACACTTTTGCTGAATAATTTGATGGCTGAAAGTACTCTGTGTTAGTGTGTCAAAGAGACAATGTTGTTCATTGTTCATAATGGCACTCAGTTTTGTTTTAATTCTTTCTTTTGCTACTACCTCCAGTGGGTCTAGAGTGTATCTCATAACTGATCCTGCCCTTTTAATTATCTTGCATTGTTCTCATGGGAGCTAAGTTATGATATCGTATGAGCATGGTCAATGGATGCAATGATCATGTTCATGGTCTGTGAAAACGTAATTCATCGTGAATGAGCACAGAGACAGTTTTTCCCTCAACACATAAAGAAGAAGGATAAGATGATTACCTCTTTGGATCTTCTGGATTTAAAAGAATCTCTCTTTTTTCACTTAATTTGTCGAAATTTTATAGCACTTTTTCTATCTGTGCATTTAGCATGCTTTTGATTTAGGATTTTGTGTAGTCCAATTTCTTTGTTAAAGGCATTGGTTATTTTATCAATGGGATTTGTTTTCTTTCTAAAATCTAGCTTATGTTTAGGTAGCCATTTTTGCCTGTCCATACAGCACAGATGAAGTAAGCATATACTTGCAGATTTGACCGTAAAACTCATAAGTCCAGGGTTGTGATGATGGGTGTCATCCATTTATCCATTTCCTGCTAGTTCAAGATTATTGGGGGCCAAAGTTTATACAATCAGCACTGGTCGCAAGAAAGTAAACAGGCCTGAATGGCCCCTTATTTTTATTTATGCATATGGGGCAAATTTATAGTTACCTACTAAAATAACCTGCAGATTTTTAGGGATATTGGAAGGAAATGGGATTACGCAGTGAAAAGTCTACACATTTTTTGGACAGGTGAACCACAGCAATTGTAACCAGTTCACTAAATCACTGGCCTAATGCTTTCATAACTGGCTTAATTTTTCAGGGAGGTGATAGGGCCTGACAGGGCTTATACACAACTTGCTATCTTCTGCTGCTAAAATCTTACCAACTCAGCAGTATATATATTTCAATATTCTTTTCTTACTTTTATCGATCTATTAATCATAGCATTTGCTTCCCGGGTCCTCCCTGCGTGGAGTTTGCATGTTCTCCCCGTGTCTGCGTGGGTTTCCTCTGAGTGCTCCGGTTTCCTCCCACAGTCCAAAGACATGCAGATTAGGTGCATTGGTGATTCTAAATTATCCCTAGTGTGTGCTTGGTGTGTGGGTGTGTGTGTGTGTGTTGCTTGCGATGGGCTGGCTCCCTGCCCAGGGGTTGTTTCCTGCCTTGCGCCCTGTGTTGGCTAGGATTGGCTCCAGCAGACCCCCATGACCCTGTGTTCGGATTCAGCGGGTTGGAAAATGGATGGATGGATGGATGGATAATGGATGAATGGATAGTCATAGCAATATTGCAAAAATGCCTTATCTACCACTCTATAATAACAATTGTATGAAATGTTCTTTATCTATCCCTTTGCTCATTTCCTCCAGAAAAATATATTGTTGTATGGAAGGCACAATGGTGTAGTGGTTAGTGGTGCTGCCAAACTGACCTATCTTCTTTGGTACGAATCCACTTTCTGCATTTTCGTCCTATGTCTACGTGTTTTGTAAAGACGTCCTCTGGTTTTCTTGTTGCTTCCCAAAAGATGTACAGATTAGCTTGTTGGCTACAGTAAACTATGGGTGTGTAAATGTGTCAATCAGCCCATTTAAGGTTAGATTCTGTATAGAGTCAAGTGCTCCTGGAATAGGCTTCAGCCTGTATAACCCTGAATTACATTAAGTGGATTTAAACAATAGCTAGATGGACCTGGATTCTAGCAGACATGAAATAGTTTTTCACAGACTACGTTCAGGACTTGGATCAAATCTTAGTGCAATGGTAGGTGTGACTAGGCCCAGACTTAATGTTCAGTAGTAGAGGCTGATGCTGCCAGAATAAGTTTACTGTCCCGCCCCAACAATACCTCGAAATGGGCTGCTGATAACCATTCAATTGTAAACTTGAGGTGCTGCTTTTTCAAGTTGGACAGTTCATAGCCAATATATTTTTCTGGACAGTGAGCAGGTGTAAGGCTCAAAATTTATGTAATATTTAAATCAGTTTTACTGTATTATGTCAGATGACGATGCCAGAGGGGATAACAATGATCTAATACCAATCCATATAGACTAGGCACCAACATATGATGATGTAGGGATGCAGTGTAAAGAAAAACAGCACGTAGGCCACACAAAAAGACATACAATGCAACAAATCTATTTTCTTGCAGAAATGTGCTTTAAGGCCACAAATCTACCCATGCTCACACAGACATTATGCAGACAAGTGTCAAGAAAATAAAAATGACAAACATTGCTTTACCTTTCACAGTATTGCAACAGTATAGTTCTATAACTTTCTCTGGCCAACAGTTCAGGAGCTCCCAGTTGTTTTCACAGTATTTGATAAATGAATAATAAATGAATACGATAGATAGATAGATAGATAGATAGATAGATAGATAGATAGATAGATAGATAGATAGATAGATAGATAGATAGATAGATAGATAGATAGATACTTTATTAATCCCAAGGGGAAATTCACATACTCCAGCAGCAGAATACTGATAAAAAACAATATTAAATTAAAGAGTGATAAAAATGCAGGTAAAACAGACAATAACTTTGAATAATGTTAACGTTTACCACCCCGGGTGGAATTGAAGTGTCGCATAGTGTGGGGGAGGAACAATCTCCTCAGTCTGTCAGTGGAGCAGGACATTGACAGCAGTCTGTCGCTGAAGCTGCTCCTCTGTCTGGAGATGACACTGTTTAGTGGATGCAGTGGATTCTCCATGATTGACAGGAGCCTGCTCAGTGCCCGTCGCTCTGCCACAGATGTCAAACTGTCCAGCTCCATGCCTACAATAGAGCCTGCCTTCCTCACAAGTTTGTCCAGGCATGAGGCATCCTTCTTCTTTATGCTGCCTCCCCAGCACACCACTTCGTAGAAGAGGGCACTCGGCACAACCGTCTGATAGAACATCAGAAGCATCTTATTGCAGATGTTGAAGGACGCCAGCCTTCTAAGGAAGTATAGTCGGCTCTGTCCTCTCTTGCACAGAGCATCAGTATTGGCAGTCCAGTCCAATTTATCATCCAGCTGCACTCCCAGGTATTTATAGGTCTGCACCCTCTGCACACAGTTGCCTCTGATGATCACGGGGTCCACGGGGGCCTGGGTTTCCTAAAATTCACCACCAGCTCCTTGGTTTTGCTGGTGTTCAGGTGTAGGTGGTTTGAGTCGCACCATTTAACAAAGTCCTTGATTAGGTTCCTATACTCCTCCTCCTGCCCACTCCTGATGCAGCCCACGATAGCAGTGTCGTCAGCGAACTTTTGCACGTGGCAGGACTCCAAGTTGTATTGGAAGTCCGATGTATATAGGCTGAACAGGACTGGAGAAAGTACTGTCCCCTGCGGCTCTCCTGTGTTGCTGACCACATTGTCAGACCTGCAGTTCCTGAGACGCACATACTGAGGTCTGTCTGTAAGATAGTCCACGATCCATGTCACCAGGTATGAATCTACTCCCATCTCTGTCAGCTTGTCCCTAAGGAGCAGAGGCTGGATGGTGTTGAAGGTGCTAGAGAAGTTCAGAAACATAATTCTTACAGCACAACTGCCTCTGTTCAAGTGGGAGAGAGATTGGTGTTGCATGTAGATGATGGCATCCTCTGCTCCCACCTTCCCCTGGTATGCGGACTGCAGAGGGTCGAGGGCGTGGCAGATCTGTGGCCTCATGTGGTGAAGCAGCAGCCGCCCCATGGTCTTCATCACGTGATGTCAGAGCAACAGGCCGGAAATCATTCAGCTCACTAGGACATGATACCTTTCGGACTGGGGTGATGCAAGATGTTTTCCAAAGCCTCGGGACTCTCCTCTGTTCCAGGCTCAGGTTGAAGATGTGCTGTAGGGGACTCCCCAGCTCCAGCTCACAGGTCTTCAGCAGTTGTGGCGATACTCCATCTGGACCCACTGCTTTGCTGGCACGAAGTCTCCTCAGCTCTCTGCTTACCTGGGCTGCTGTAATTGTGGGTGGGGGGAAACTCTCTCCTATGCTGGTATCAGTAGAAGGATGGGTGGAGGGTGCAGTATTCCGAGGTGAGAGTGGGTTAGGAGTAATAATAAGCATCCATATGGAATTGTGCTCATCTTTATTTCTCTAGCTAGGCTGTACCTCTGCCTTCAGAAACACCAAATCCATAGAGTTAACTTGATGGAGGAAAACTTGACTGATTTTTCTGCTGTAGAGGTATTTATATGCATTTGTAGATTCTCATTGTTGTTCTCTTAATGTCAGCAGATAAAACAAAAGTGAACAGAAATATCCCTGTATCTCAGTTGCGGTCATTTACTTAAGTCATGCTACTAGATTGTCACCTGGCATTGATATGACACCAAATCCATCCAAATCTAATTCATAAGGAAATTTGTCCTCTCATATTTATTTGTGGTATTTCAAAAAGGAAATTCTAACATGTTACTATGAAAGAATTTCCAGAAATATTTAGAGATTATGTATAATAATGGATATGGTGGATATATACATACATCTACTAAGCAAATTTTTTTATTTGATAAAAATACAACACTATTGCATATCAAAACAGACATCAGCTCTACTCTGTGAGTACTGGGTATCATAGCATGTAAAAATTAACGTAGTATAAGAGCCCCAAGAACTTGAACTGGATAAGCTGGTCAGAAAATGAAAGTATTAAGGGATCTAATACAATTGGAAAATCTGAATTTCTGCAGTGGGCTGGTGCCCTGCCCGGGGTTTGTTTTCTGCCTTGCGCCCTGTGTTGGCTGAGATTGGCTCCAGGAGATCCCCGTGACCCTGTAGTTAGGATATATAGTTAGTAGTTAGGTTGGATAATGGATGGATGGAAATTTGAATGTTATAGCTCAGTAGGCTTGGGGACTATTAGTTAAACAGAAAGATATAGAAAAATAAAATCAGTAATTAAAGTTGTTCAGCACATAAGGTGGAAAATTCCCCGTAATTTGAGTTAGGACTGAGCATTCTAATGCATCAAACCACATATAACTACTCACTTCTTATTTTTTAAGAACTTTATTACAATACAAAAGATGTAAAGTTAAATGATTGACTCTAATCTATTCACCCAGAGAGCCATATACAGTATACTAGGAACATATGACCAAGTAGTGAGGTGGACAGGAGAAGGACTTTAGGAACTTTCAAACTCAGCTTGATGTAGATTTTGGGGGAAAAAAAGAAAACTATTGCTTTACATCCTAGAAAGTAAAGCTTAACACCTCTCAGAGAGTTATAACAAATGGAGTAAACATCTATTATTAATTAGAAAATAAATCAATAAAAACTGCTTGATCTTCTTATACAATATTAGCACACACTATCTATACTTAAATTCTGTTACTCTTAACTAAACTGTATTTTGGTATCAGTTATAAAGAATGCCCTAATTTTTGGATGCAATGCAATAGATATTATCCTACAACAAATTACTCTTACAGGCCTCCGACTGAATATTTTATTAGGGGTTGTTCAGCGGTGGTGTGCTACCCCTTAAACACTCCAGAAGTTTTTTCCAAAGAAATATAATTGACTAATTAAACATATTGATTGAATTATGCCTTGTTTTGTCTCAGTAGAGTAATTTATATATTGCTCTACTTTCCCCTATTGTATTATTAATATGTAGCCTTAGAATGCCTAATTTCACAAACTTACCACTGTTTATAAGGTACTATTGTATATAACTTATCCCCACCTTCCCTTCTATATCTATAACCTCAGGCAATTAGATGTAGTAAAAAGGCAAGCAGAAGTTAAGTTACAGTTTAAACAATGTATTATTGATAATATTCATAAATAATAACAAAATGCAAAGTACATTTGAATATTGGCAACCATACAACCTGATTAAATGATGATATGTAGTTCAGGTGGCACACAGTCTTCTGGTTACTTAAATGTCTCTAGTTAAGGCATCATTGATGCTCAGCTTTCAGCCACATGTCTGTTCAAAATGGCTGCTGAGCTGTGCTGTTCATTGTGTTCTCTTCATCATCACAGGTTAGCAAGAGAGATACTTCTTCATTATAAGTTGGTTGGTAAGAGAGAGATACTGAGGTTAAACACATACATTTATAGATGTTCTGTCCAATCCCGAGAGCCAATAGGACATCATGGTACTTAAAGGCCTCTGAGACAAGCCAATTCCAAACAGCCATACCTCAGACCAATGGGGGAAATAGAACATCTTAACACCTTCCCCCAAACCATATGTTAAAGTACACCTTAGCCCATTTGCGGGGGTAGAAATGACTTTAGCAAGGAAACACTTGCCAAACTGGTTTAAAACACACATCCCCCAAATCCTGTCGTACAATTCAAACAGACCCATTCCTAAGGGTTTAAACACTAAATTAAATTGCTTTGTCTAAATTACAAATAAAGATATACAGTACAAAATTTTTATCAAGTTATATGTAAAATCTCACATCACAACATGTCTGTACTTGTTTCACAGAATTTTATCTTTTAACTATTATATACATATTAGTTTAATATTGTACTCTTCTTTAAGAGCAGTTCAGATTCATCTGGATAAGGCCCACTGAGAGCATATATAGGGCCAGCTCTGCCATATAGGCAAACTAGATGGTCACGTTGAGCAGGGCTCACCAACTCCGGTCCTGGAGGACCACCGTAGCTGATCTTGACTTGATCTTGAAGACTGAGACCTCTTAATTATTTCTTTTTCCTTAATTAGCAGCCAAACAATAATGAGATACAAAATGAGCCAAACAACTGGTGTCCATCATACAATATCTGAAAATAAAGAAAGATGAAGGTCTCAGGGCTCTTGTTCAGAAAGCGGATGCCACTTAGTTGTTTCACATGGATGCCACTTGGTTGTTTCACAATAATTAGGATTAGGTATATAAGTAGGTTTCACATTTCTGTTATCATTTTAGCCCTAAAATAGTGACTTAACATCAGGGATCTATTTTATTGACCTTAAGGTTAGTGTTTGGGCGAGGGGAAGGCTGTCTCAAGTGGTGTCCGCTTTCTGAACAAGAAACAATTCCTGAACAAGTCTCAGAAATGTCGATATTCTCAAGTATCCAAAACATTTTAACAGTGCTCTTAGGAAGAGAAAATTAACAATTTCGGAAATGGCTGCTAATGCACCACGAGAGCAGCAACAAGCCACAAAATTAAAGAATTGGTTTAATTAATGACAAGAATTGGTGCCTTATTAAGCAGCTGGTTGGAGTGAAATTGGTTGGAATTTGACACCCTCACTTAGTTGGTCTTCTGTTGACTCCCTCACTTCACATTTCATTTCTGTTTGGGTGCCATTTAAGGAAAGAAATGAAGCAATTCAGAGGAATGATGCAGAAATTCAGGGGAGCAAATCTTAAAAAAACAATTCAATTAAAATGAATTCACAAGAAATTAATTAGCACCACAAACAGGGCACTCATTAAAAAAAAAATTAGAACTAAAACCTGCAGCCACGGTGGTCCTCCAGGACCGGACTTGGCGATCCCTGATGTAGAGCACCAAAAGTTTTGGGGAAGGCATTTTGTCAGCCCACAATGATATATAATATATGTTGTCACAGATGTATGCTTGGGAGACAGTTGAAGGGTTTGAATCAGGGTGATGACATACCGAACCAAGGGTTGGCACTGAGTACCAATGCCTCTGCTTCTTGTCCAACAAACCTGCAGAAGAAAAGCCCAACTAAACACCTCAGTTTCACTTGTTCCTGATTTCACTTCAGGCCCTTACAGATGACCTCACTTCTAGCACCTTCTAATGACCTCATGTGACTTTCTGCCCTACAACACGCCCTTCCTGTTTTCCTTGTATAAAGTCATTCAGTTCACTCATTCAGTCCATCCAAAAATTGACCAGTCCTTTAAGGTTACTCAACCTTCAATATACGGGGTGGATCCTCAAAATGTTCCCTTGTATTTTGTGCTTCTTTTTACAATGTTTAACAACATGCTCAAAAATCGTCATTCTTTGCTACGAGACCTGCACATACTGTGATCAAAACTCCAAGGGGGACCCTGCCAAAAACATTACAATACTGATTTATTCCCTGGAGGTCCATTTTGGTGTTTTGTGCACAGTGATACTTTTACCTTCAATCTAGGAGTCATCACCCTCGGTGTAATCGTGTATAGTGATACTCTTATATGTGATCAATAACCTGGTCAAGGCAGAGAAATTGGTGTTGGGGGGAGGGATTGGGGCGAGGCACTTTTATATGCTGTATGCTCAGTACACACCAAAAACTGCTGGTAAGCAACTAGGGAAGCAGTAGTTAGAACAGGCCCTGAGAGTACCAAAGTTGATTGTTGTTGTCCCATTTTACACCCTGAGTGGTCCGGTACTGGGCCAACCAATCATTTAAAAATCTTCTGCCATATCATACAGGTGAACTGTGCCACACACCAACACAAACAATACCTTGTTTGCAAACAATGGGTGTCAGCTTCACACTTCTAGTAATCAAATGTTTACAATATTTACAGTTGACTTATATTCTGGTATGAAAACATATACTGTATGTGGTGTTAAATAAACTGTCACAAAAAATGTAAAAAAAAATCGTAGTAATTATTTTGTATAAGGAATACCCAAGTATATGCATCAATCAAAAGTCCTGACCAATACATTTCAATTAATGTGATGAATCCTTCTACTATCCGAGCAAACGCAAGCTATAGGAAGAAAACTGGAAACAGTGTTATACCACTCTTATTTTTTCCTGTGCTCTCACATATTACTTCACAAAACAACAGCAAATCTCTACAAGTGACACATCAGTATTTACAGTAGATTCTCATGATCAAAACAAATCTAAGCACATTATTGTACGATGCAGCAATCATAAGATATCCTCCGAACAAGAGGAGTCGCAAGGCGACCTTTAGCAAGTACCACCTCACCTTTCTGGATCATTAACTCTGACTCAATAGGTCACACAATCACCAACTTTATATCATTGGAATGGCCACTGTGACATCTCCAGCAATATGTAGATGTCCATATATGAACATAATGAAACACAGTTGAGTGCTTACTTAAACAACTGTAAGTCTCTAAAAGACGCATGGCACATATGTAGACGAAGAATAGTAGAGTATCAATGAGTATCATTGAGCATCGCTTTCACTTATTTTCTGAAAAAAATGACTTCAAGTTGACCAAAATGCACTTTGAGAAGGCCTGACTGATTTTGAGTTTGATAAAGGCAGCAGTTCAGAAGAAGAGTCTCCTGAGTAAATAAACTTGCTAAACTATTACTTCATTTAACTTGTATTTAATTTCGTTTTGATCGGTGAAGACTCCAAATTATTACATTGTACACTGTAAAAAATGTTTTGTTGGATGAACCTAAATAAGTTACTTCACAAGGTAACAAGCAATTTAATTGATTTCTTTCAAATTTTAAAAAGTATTTGAGAAAACTTAATTCATTTGAGTTTGTTTTAACCTTTTCAAAAACTTGAATAAAAGCAAAAAATGTATTTAGCTCAAACCAAATTTCTTTAAAAACTCAAAATAACTGTGGTGGGCTGGTGCCCTGCCCGGGGTTTGTTTCCTGCCTTGCGCCCTGTGTTGGCTGGGATTGGCTCCAGCAGACCCCCGTCACCCTGTAGTTAGGATATAGCGGGTTGGATAATGGATGGATGAACTCAAATTAAAATTTTGTCCATTATTGTATTCACTGTAATGCCCATTTAAATTCTATATATATAGTCACAAACTCGAGGCAGAATCATATAAAGGTTTGGGGAAGCCACCTGTATAATTTGTTTTCCTGGCTGCAAAGTTGCTTTTCAAAATAATACAGCACTGATGTGCACAAAACCGAGTGCAAACAAAACTGAGGGAATAGGGAAAAGGTGGAGGCTTTTAAAGGGGGAGACAGGAAGTGAAGTCAGAGGGGTCGGGCTCATGTAGGTCTTCTGCCATTGGTGTGAGCCCGGACGTGACATCACATGGGTCGGAGCCGGCAAGTTCTCCAAAGCGATTTTTTGCTTTAGACTAAATAGAAGAAGTTACATTAAGAGACAGCAAGGTTTTTCAATTTAAAGTAAAGCAAAAAATTACGTTAGGTGAACAAACATTAATATAGTTCATTACAACTACTAAAATTACCTTAAATCAAAAAGAGCCCTTTATCTCTTTTTAGAGTGTAGTGTTGGCTCCAAGTGCCACAATAGATGGATTCTTTGCTTTTAACATTGCTCTTTGAGGTGGCTCACTATCCTTAAAAGAACTGCTTTCCTTTCCTTGCACTATTTGGAAAAGCACATGTGACTTTGCAGAGCTGCTGTTTTTATAGGCATTCCTGGTATTGATTATGTAATACCAGTTCATTCTTTTGGTGATTGTTCCCTGATATAATTTGTTCAGCGCCGTTGCAATATCTAATGTTATATGGGCAATACCACAATCAAGCAGCCATAATGTACATTAAGTAATCCATAATAATATATAAAATGTATATTATAATGCATATCTCTTCATCTCTGTTTATTAGTGTTTCATGAAATTGTCTACACAATGGTGTTTATATTTTTTTACATAAAACTGTTTTGTGTTTATATGTACGCGTGTGATTGTGCGTGTGTGTGTGTATGTGAGCAATACTGTTTTTATTTATATGTGCATTGTATCACCAATACTGTTTTTATTTATATACTGTATGTATATTTGTGTATAAGCAACACTGCTTTTTTTATATACAATTAATTTTTTTCTTATATGATATGATCATACAAACAAAGAGATGCAGAGCATCAAAGAGCATCATTTTCTTATTTTCTTGTTTAGCAGTAGTTTCTAAGTAAAAGAATTTTAGAATTTGTTTTAATCATTAATTTGTGTTTAATTACTTTGTGTTTGTAAATGTAATCACATTTGGAACATTATATCAGGTTCTTGTGAAAAATTGACTGTCCTTACTTTTTTTGGAATAATAAAGCTTCATTCTGTGTGTTCCCTCCTTAAGTGAAAAATATTCTCAGGATAGCCATTTGGAGAGGTTTTTGGAGAGGTTTTGGATAGGGGAGTGGGACCCATGGTGCCAAATGCTGTAACTATTTATTCTTTGTGTTTTCATCATAAACGTTTACACAGGTACAGTGGTCATGTCTCGGAACACCTCAGAGGTGAAAAAACTGCCCTGGTGTTACTTGTACATGAGACGTACTGTATCAAAAAACAAAAATTTGAAAAAATAACTGTAAGCACATATTTTCCCCCTAGTTTAGCAGCAGTTTCTAAGTAAAGGAATGTTTGAACCTGACACAAATATAGATTCTATCACAATCTGAGAAGTTATCTATTTGGTTTTAGTGAAGAATTGAATGTCCTGCCTTTATATTTTGAATAATAAGGCTTTATCTTGGGGTACCCCCCCCCCCCCCCCCACACACCTCTCCTCAGGTAGAGATAGCTGAAAAATGCCCCCTAACAGATGAGTGACTGTGAGTCTGTATGACTCTGTCCTGCAGTGTAATACTGCCTCATTCAGATTTGATTTCTGCTTTGTGCTCAAAGCTGTGAGGACTGGATTCAGCTCCCAAACTGAGTCATGAAATGGATAAAAATATAACTCTTATTGATTTTATAGAATGTAACTGCTGAAAGGCTGATTAACAGCCTCGCATTTCCTGCTTTCAATGAGAAATTACATTGCTTGCATACAGTCGAGTCCAATGCGACATGATTTGCTTTTCAAGTGTTTTGTATTTATAAATGTGAATATTTAAGCTAAAGAAATGGTTACAATTTGAAAATCAGAAATTATTCTTCAAATAAAGGGATCGAGAAGGACAGGAGAAAGGAGTGCAGCTAAAAAACATTTCCCCAAAATCTTGCAAGCTCATTAAAACTGTTGTGTAACCATTAATGTTGTAGTTTGCGCTTAACACTTTGATAGGGCGACCGTTAATTAGTTTGACAAAACTCTTGTTTTTAACAACGAAAATACATTGAGGTTATTAAACGTTTTCCACTGTCCTTGGGCGTAATATGATAAATACCATCCGCTTCACATGTTTCGCACGTGCGATCAGATTCTTTTGATCACGTAGAAACACCTTTGCGACTTATAACACGTTCAACGATGAAATGCAAATGAAATTCTGGCAAAAATTGTGCTTCGGCTGCACACTAAAACGTTGCATTCTATTGACGTTTTAGTATTAAAAACAGCCGATTTTGTTGAAACTGCCTTTCTCTCGCACAGTCTCCTCCTCTGCCGTAGTAGAACTTTGCCATGCGGTTAAATGAGTTGTCAAAGCATTCAGTTTAATTCATACTGTTAATATGTAAGTGGAAATATACTTTTCATACATTCATTCTAAATTCATATACTGTAGTTTAAAAAGTATCTTTTGAGCCGTACAGCCTATTTTTTCTAATTAGCCTTCAAATAAAACAGATAAAGTAAAGAAGTTCGAGATATCGATTATATATATGAAAAATATTCTTTATTTGTTTATCTCAGGTTTATTTTTCTTTCACGGCAAAAAAGCTGGTTTATTGTGTGTGTGTGTGTGTTTTTTTTACCTAAATGGCAGTGTACAATTTATGACTGGAGAATAAATATCAGCACAAATGGGGCTGATGCGTCATTAGGACTGGAGTAACTTTTAGAAAAAAAATTACGACTGATGAG
Source organism: Erpetoichthys calabaricus (assembly GCF_900747795.2). NCBI lineage: Eukaryota > Metazoa > Chordata > Cladistia > Polypteriformes > Polypteridae > Erpetoichthys > Erpetoichthys calabaricus. The sequence goes on along the minus strand of NC_041402.2, from coordinate 100,749,164 downwards.
ATCTTTGGGAAAACCAAACAAACAGCAAATCAGAGGGAGCAGGTTGTGCTGGGAGAGATGAGCCTGCATAGAAGAGCGTTCTGGAAAGACAAATGATGTGGAGAGTTCTTCTTGGGGCTCCACAAGGAAGGCACAAGGGAGAACTTTTAGACAAATGAGATTCTGAAAAACGAATAAATGTAAGAGAGAAAGTCAATAATACCACTATTGCGCACTTCGAACTTTGGCACGTCAGAAAACTGCAGTGAAATAAAGAAAAATTAAGATTATTATTTAAATACACCGATTAGGATACATTAAGGACAAATTATTGTGCATTGCTAAACTTTAAACAGCCTATTTAAACAACTGAAATACTTATTTTAAAACAGACTAACATTGTTTATTTGAAAGGCACTATGGTAGATGGACAAACAGGCAGTGATAGATAGATAGATAGATAGATAGATAGATAGATAGATAGATAGATAGATAGATAGATAGATAGATAATTAAACGACGCGACAAAATTTGGTTTAATTTCTGACATCCCTTCCCATGCATCCTTTAAACTATTTCTAGAATAATAAACTAAAAAATAAAGCACGGCCCTATTTTAATTTTACAATTCAGTTGTCTAGTGTTTTTCAAGGTCAAAATATTAGTTTTGATTCTTGGATTTCATTTGAAATAATCTGCTTCTTGCATTTATCTATTTGTATAAACATAAACCTGCAATTCGCTCAGTAATTTCTCGTAATTTTATTAGCTTCTGTCAACCCCATCTAGCCTTCTGTGGCTTTTCTCGTCTTTTAAAGGCTCTCTCTTGTCTACCCGTTAGCTGGGAGACATATAAATTTACTGCTAGAAATGTGAAAGGGTCCTTGTGTTTAGAAGCCATAGACTTGACGGGATGACAAATCGTGGCCCAAATTAAAATTTTAAAAGGCTTTGCAAAGCCTGGGGTTCACGTTTGTGGGCGCCTTCAAAGCTCTGAAAAACTTAAGCCTTCTCAACTGCGATTCTGGTCATTGGACCAATCGCTCTTGACGGAAATAAAACCGGGTCCCATATTTCGGATCTATGCTTTTGTGCTAATTTTACTTTTTATACAGTATAAAGGAGATCCTTACTTCTAAAGTAATGGATATTTTTCTCTCAGCACACTGCATCTGAATGACAAATTGAATGTTACCCTGCGAAGTGATCTCATTCATGGCTATATTTAAACTACTTGTAAAACAAGAAGATCAATGAAAGTTGTTCATCTATTTACATATTTTGTTAGTTGAACTCTTATTACGGACACTTGAATTCAAGACTTTCATCCGTTACAGTTTTTTTTCTCTGCTGATTAGAAAAGTGACCACGGATCAATTTGATGTGTTATTATAAATTTTGATTTTTCAATTTGTGGCTGAGTCCAAACCTCAACACTTTTTGAATAAAATTTAACACGAGAAGTTAAATGATGGCTTTATCGAAGGTAAATTCTCGACATACTCCGTTTCATCTCTGCAGTTTTCATGAACAATTCCCATACTGAAAAGACGTCAGTGTTAATAAAACATTACCGCCTTTGAAGCCCGGAGACTTTTCCCAGCAACTGAAGCTGATCAAGGGGGATGTCACGCACCTAAGGTGTTTACACGAAAGGAAGAATCGCGAACTGCTCATTGATAAGAACACTTCATCGTCTGGGCAAGAATGCCCAGGGTACCGTGAGGAACTCTTCGAAGGTCCCAAATGAGGTCTCCCCACTTTCCACCTGTCGTCCTCAGCGCGGTGTCGGCACTTCTGTGCGCGCTCCCGCTGAGCCGGGCGACCAGCTGGCTGTAAGTATGCGGGTGCCCGAGGGACACCGACCTGAATCTGTCCTACATTTTTAGTTTTATTTTGTTTATATTATTATACTTTGTGAAATTAATCACAAATAATGATAATAATATTAATATTAATAATGTCTGAATTACATCAATAATGAACTGATTTTAAATAAGGCAGTGTCGCCTTGGTTGTAGTTTCTCATTTTCAGTTTCAGGCTGGACATTTACAAACGCACAAATTTGGTTAAGTGATTTCCATTTTGAGTCATAACGATTCTAGATGTCGTAACTATGGGCCATAGCATCTGTCTTCAGCGGACCTTTCTTAACGAGACCCCCCATTTTCTCCCTGTCTTCACCGGATGACGCTAGTGTCGAAAGTGCCGTTACCGTCATTCATTCGGTATCTACTGAGACTTCCATCGCCGGTTTCGTTATTTGCATTGCCCTCTTTTGGTGGGCTGTATAATTACATGACTAGGCAATCAGATTTTTCTTTTTACCTAAAACATGCTGTCGATTTAATTTTAATATTACAAACGCATAAATTAAAATTTAAATAATTTCTTAATTTTAGAGCAATGCACATCATTAGTTAATTTAAGATTGCTTTCAAACACCAATTAAAAACTGACAGGAACTAGTCTTTAGTTATTATAGCAAGGAGCTATAAAATTGGAATCAGGAAACACACAACAAAGAATAAAATGCATCTGTTGATTCATGTACTTACTTGATGACTTACTTGATGTAACCAGGGGAAAAAAATGAACCTATTCACAAATATTAATCAAACGGGTCTTCTGTAATGAGTAAGAAAAATGGGATCTGCTCAGGCAAATTCTAGTAATAAAGCCAAATCAATCATTTTCAAGAAGTCACCTGAATCAACTTTGAAATCCTGAAGTAATGTCCAGACAATATTCTCATTGAAGGTGTTAATATTCTAATTTGACTGCTGGAAATATCTGGGATAATAAAACATTATCAAAACTGCTCAGCACAACTTGGGCCACTGAGCACAAGACAGAAGACAGACATGCACAGGATGGCAGTCCACCACAGGGCCCAATCTTTCACACAGATAGGGGCCAATTTGGAATTGCTAATCAACCTAATCAGTATGTGTTTGGGGATGTACGAAGAAAATTTGATTAACTAGAGCAGGGGTGCCCAACTCCAGTCCTGGAGGGCCGCAGTGGCTGCAGGTTTTCATTCTAACCCTTTTCTTAATTAGTGGCCTGTTTTTGCTGCTAATTAACTTCTTTGGAATTAATTGTAATTGACTTGCTCTTGAACACTCAGACTCCTTAATGGTTTCTTTTTCCTTAATTAGCAGCCAAACAATAATGAGATACAAAATGAGCCAAAACATGGCATGCAAACCGTCATACAAAATCTGAAAATAAAGAAAGGTGAAGGTCTCAGGTATGCTGATCTGCTCTTAGAAAAGAGAAAATTCACAATTTCAGAAATGTCTGATATGCACAATGAGAGCAGCAACAAGCCATGGAATTAAAGAACGGGTTTAATTAACGACAAGACTCTGCGCCTAATTAAACAACTGCTTGGAATGAAATTGGTTGGAGTTTGAGGCCCTGACTTAGTTGGTCCTCTGTTGGCTCACTCACTTCACATTTCACTTCTGTTTGGATGCCATTTAAGTAAAGAAATGCAGCAATTCAGAGGTATGATGAAGAAATTCAGGGAAACATTTCTTAAAAACCAAGTCAAATAAAATTAATTCAAAAGAAGTTAATTAGCAGCAAAAACAGATCACTAATTAAGAAAAGGGTTAGAATGAAAACCTGCAGCCACTGCGGCCCTCTAGGACTGGAGTTGGGCACCCCTGAACTAGAGGAAACCCTTGCAGACACAAGAAGGACATGCAAACTCCACATAGCCAACATGGTATTGGATTCAAACACAGAAGGCTTTATAGTCTGAAACTCAAGTATGGGGTCCTCTATGGCCCGTAATTTACGTAAACTGAATTTTGATACCTAAAGGAATTTGAATAGCCATGGATTGTTCTGAGAAAAAAAATGTGTTTTCATGTTAAGGGTAATACAAAAAAATCAGTTTCTAAAGCCAGTTTCAGTAACTTTGATTTACTTTTTTTGCATTATGACATAAAAATAAAGCTTTCCAGGTGTGAAATTGGTGCAGTGGCTGGAGCTGCTGCCTCACAGTTCCACAAGACTGGGATTGAATTGCCTGTTTGTGCAGAGTTTGCACATTCTCTCCGTGTGTGTGTGTGTTGGGTTAACTGGTGACTCTAAATTGGCCCTATATGAATGAGTTTAGGTGTGTGGTATGCATGCAAATCATGCCATCTAAAATCACTTCTTGCCAAGTGCCCAAAGCAGCTGGTGTCAATTACAGCATATGCGATCCTGAATTGGATTACATCAACATGAGATTTTTTTTCATACATGTTGATGGTTTTTTTCATACATGTTGATTTTTTTCATACATGTTTCTAAATGATTAATTATAGTATTAAGATAAGACACAGGCAGCACGGTGGTACTGTGGTGGCACTGCTGCTAAATTTGCTGTGTAGAGTTTGTATTTTCTCCCCATGTTCTTGTGGGTTTCCTCCAAATCCAGGTCCAAGACAGTCCAAAGACATGCAGGATAGATGGATTGGCAATGGTAAACTGGCCCTGATATGTGTATGTATGTGGTTGTGTGTTCACCTTTCAATAGGCTGGCATTCTGTCCAGAGCTTGTTCCTCCCTAAAGTCTGATGCATGCTCTATATAAGCAGGATTTGAAAACTAATGAATGGACTAGATGGATGGATGGATGCACAACCTTCCATTCAGTCCTATCACTCTGTTTCCATATGTCTATGTTGTGTTTCCTGGGCTAGTGAATAAACTAATTCAAGTTTATTATTAAGTATAATAAAAACTTAATTTTCCATAAATATTTTAATTTGAATCACAAAAGGACCAGAGATTAAAGATTAATGCAACAATGTCACAACTACTTAATGACAGCCATCTATTACCTGGAGTGAGGCATCTGCCTATAACATTTTGGCATTGCATTTAGTAGTTCAAGGGTTAAGGGTGAGTCACGTGCAGGCATGGCCAGTGGTAAAGGGGAGTGGCTAATAAGAATAAATATTGTTCAAGATGATACTGTTCAATACATATTGTTCAAAATGTTCCATTTTGGAGGAATTGGAAATCTCTATTGCTGACAGGGAATAGTCTATTGGGTTCTTTGCTGCTATATATTTCCACCGTTTAAATATACTTTCTTAGTTACTTTCAGTTTTAGTAATACTGTATACAATAAAATCAGTGAAGGAAAATTAACTCAAATAAAAATGTACGAAACTGGATTCTTTATTGTAATTTTAGGGTTATCAGTATATGTTTTGAAGAAAAAATGTCATATCACTAGTCAGTACTGACCAGTACCATGTGTCACTTCTAGACACATTTAGCTGCTTCTTCATTCCATTTAATCTGACAGCGGACCGTTTAAACATGAAATAAATTACCAAGTAGTGTAGCAGCAAGGAGTACTTTGGGGAATTTCAAAACTCAACTCAATTTTATTTTGGAACAATTAGGCAAATAGGATTAAGAAGCTTTGTTCTGCTGAAAAGCTTGTTCTAATGTTTTAATATTCATAAATATGGATTATCAAGTTGAAGTCTATTGTCATGTGTACACAGTACATCTAAAGTCTGACTTGCATGTCTCTTCAAAAAAGTGACATATATACACTACCACCAAAGATGCACACATAAAAAAGTATACCTCATACAACATACTATATATATATATATATATATACATACATATATATATATATATATATATATATATATATATATATATATATATATATATATATATATATATATATATATATATATACATATATATATAACATATATATATATATATATACATATACATATATATATATATATATATATATATATATGTATATATTCTTTGCATTCGTAGCCTGTGTCACAATCCGATTACGTGTCGTGTACTCTTTGCATTATTTGACAGTAAAACTATTTCAACCATATATATATAGATATATATATATATATATATATATATATATATATATATATATATATATATATATAGTAACATACAGTATACAATAGCTGGCCCAGTCTGACAGGACTATTGGTCTAGCATTTAAATCTACAGGCAAGTGTCATCTAATTAAATCCATAGATGTTATTCTAATAAGATGCACTGTATTTTTCATTCTAACAGACGCTGTACACAATCGACACTATATCCTAATAAAAACAGAATTTAAGTAGAAAACAAAGATAGAAATGGAAGTACTAATCCTATTGGATCTCACTGACTGTCACACAATTTATTCCTGCTTGACAGCAGACCACCAAAATGTTTAATGGACTAAAATGAAATTAGTACTCCCTATATCGTTGTTTTATTATTTTCCATTTGTTTTCCTATATTAAGTTAAAGTGTCAGTTTGCATGTTTCCTAAATTATATAGAATTCTCATTGACTGTGCATCACATATTGGAATGAAAAAAAAAATCACCCACTTTCCCTATGAGCTTTTCCAGGGCAGGGTTGTGAGAAAGCTGGACCCTGTCCCAGCAAGCATCAGGTTCAAGGAAGAAACAATCCCATTACAGAGTGTCAGTCCATTGCAAGGTGAACACACACACACACTCACAAATGCACTACAGCCAATTTAGCAACACCAATTCATCTAACCTACATGTCTTTAGAGTGTGGAAAAAAACTGGAGCACCTGGAGAAAACCCAGATAGACATAAGAAGAACATGCAAACTCTATGCAGAGAGCTCCTGGGACATGAAACCCAGTTTCTTTCATGCAAGGCAGCAGTGCTACCACTATGTCATCATGCTGCCAGGAATTAAAAATGCATTGTATGTTACTACCACATGCATTGCAAAGTAATTAACATGAATGAAAAAAGGGTGAGATGAGTATAGCTTTAAAGCACTTAAATTGGAAAGACAGCAGTAAAATAGAATGTGAAAGATCTTAAAAAGCAAGAACAAGGAAAAAGAGTTAAATTTGGAGATCTTTAACAAAACAGAGGAACCTGATGTGACAAGTACAGGACCAGTAATGAAAGACAAGAGAAGGCATTGCAACAACTAATACTGAGTGAAGGTTTTTAGTCAATTATTACTAGGGGGCTTTGCCCCCTGCTTGTTTCGCTCACCAACTTCCCTGGCCTATGCGCCAGCCAAATCGCATCTCTGCTGCTTGCATATGTGGATTTCACTTTCACCAAACAACAAATCTTTTAATTCTCATGGATACTCCTCTTCATTGGGAAGAAACACTACTTTTCCCTGATGGCAACACGAATTAGACAACCTACAAGTCTCCGACTTAAAGTTTAAATCCGAACAATATATTCAATCTGTTTTCACTGTTCCATTATTTCACCGAGTAATAATTTCCGTTTGTTTGCGGTAATGCGATCTTTACTGTCATTTTTTGAGACTTTTGAATTTTTATACTTCCATTATCTCCTAACCTGCTCTGCATGTGTATCGCGCCAACGTTTTTGAATTCTTTACGACGTTCTACTTTGTCATCTATTCTCTCTTTGTCTTTTATTTACAGCTCCAGGCATGGCTAAATCTCTTGGCACACAGTCCCGTCTCGCAGGACATGAAAGTATCTCTCTGAAAAAGTCACGTCTCATCCCAGGCTAAAAAATCTTGTCTCATCCCAGGATTTTTTTATTATAATAGAGAGACTAGCAAATAGACATTTCTCTATTATAAAAAAAAATCCTGGGAGAGAATGACTAGTGAGACAAGACACGATCTTCATGTGAAGATCACGGAAGACACTTAAAAGACCCATGAGACGAAATGAGATTGGCCACGGAGCGTCTCACGGGGACCTTAAACATGAGACTTTGTGCCAAGAGATTGACTCAGGGCCGTCTCGTGGGGATGTAGAACATGAGATTCTTGCAAGACACGCCCTACTTAAAACCAATATCACATAAGACCACGGGCAGAAAAACACTCAGTCGTGTTAAGGCTTTGAGCACACACAGATCCAGGGCTCTCAGCGCATATAAAGCATATAAGGCCAATGCGTTATAGATGAAACGTTGATGACTAAGCAAAGAAGAAAGAGCAGCATGGAGATTAGAGACTCAAAAGTGTTGGAGAGAAAAAATGCAAAAAAGAAATAATTAGGTGCAAATTTAGAAAATAAGGAAAGTAATAATCAGTCCGGAACAAGTGAAATTGAAAAAAAAGCACGTTCTGGCTTTTTTCGGGCTCAGAATTAAAAGACAAAGTATAACTTCATAAAGATGTTCAAAAATGTTGGTGCTATACACATGCAAAGCAGGTTAGAGATTATGAAAGCAGTGGAATTCGAACAGCTCAAAAAAAAATGATGGCACAATACACATGCAGAGAAAGGTAAAGAATATGAAAGCAGGAAAATTTGAAAGTATTGTAGTGTCCCTTCCAGGTTGAAGCCTCTTTTTTTGGAGTGACTGTTAGGTTCGATTGAGGGAGGGCGGAGTACAGCGCGGAAGACTGACAGCGGGGTATTGATTGATGCGGTAAGGGGGGAGGGTGTTTGGGGTTACGAAGGTGACGTTCTTATTCTTGATTGTTCAAGTAAAACTTTTGTGAGACTTTAGTACGTCTGTCTGGTTTTTTTTTTACTTCTCTTTTTCGAGCCAGACGCAGAGGTCGCTACAGTATCAAAAAAAGATAGTAACGATCGCAATAGCACAAACAAAAGGAAATTATTACTCGAAAAAAGGGAAAATAATCATCACGGACCAGGTGTAACTGAAAAAATAGCATGACAAAGCGAGGTCAGAAATAGAAGACAAAGAGTAGAAAACAAAGTAAAACATCATAAAGAGGTTAAAAAACAAGGGGGCCAAACACACTCAGAGCAGGTTAGAGATAATGAAAACAGTGGAATTCAAAAGACTCAAAAAAAACGTAGGCGCGAAACACATGCAGAGCAAGATACAGCATATGAAAGCAGAAAAAAACAAAAGTGTCAAAACCAAGAAAGTAAACATCACATTAGCACAAACAAAGATAAATTACTACTCGGAGACATAACGAAAAGGTGAGTAGAGATCAAATATATGGACATAGGTGATATGTCTGAAGTATGTAAATATTGTAAGGCTTTGAAGTTTAAGTCAGAGAATTTCAAAAACGGAGTTTACCTCACATGCATTTATTCGTTACTTTGCAAAAAAAAAATTATTAACTGCTGATGATGTAGATCGTTTTGTCTGTGCTGAAATTCCAAACAGAGAAACCTATCCTGAATTATGGTACAAAGTCATTAAACACATGTCTCACTGACCTCATTTAAAAGATTCAGCATGTTGGGACTCTAAAGATTCCAAATATTGTTTTTAAAGAAGTTCTGAAATAAAAGTGAAACTAATGAAACCGGAACAATTCAAAAAAAAAAATCTTAAAAGTGTGTATCTGGAAAACCAAACACGGGGGTTGGCGAGCAAAGCAAGCAGGGGGCGAAGCCCCCTAGTTTTCTTAAATCCTTAAAAATCTGCAACCATAGCTGTCTAAGTTCTATGACACAACTAATAAGAAACACTAGAAATAATTTCCAAGAACGTAAAAAGATATAGTCTTCTGTTTAAGTATACAGGAGTGTAATCAAAAGACTGAACACACAAACATTGTGCACCTATCAAGATGATCTAAAAATTTTTGCATAAAGTTACATTTAATACCAGTCAGGCTGATCAGTTTGAACGAAGGGTCATGTAATTGGAAAAATGTAAATCATTTAAAAGTGGGGTGTAAAAATGATTCAAAACAAATAGTATATCAAAAATGATTTGTACTGCAAGGAGCTGTGCAATGTGGTGCCTTTTTCTCATATGAAAGTAAAATTAAGCCATTAACCAGAAGTGAAAATAACTGCAACAGTGAATTTCTGATAAAGGAACGGATTAAAGAGGATAGGTCAGGCACAAGGGCACATGAACGGGGTTGAAAACCTTACCATACTGTACCCAAACCATACTATTTTCAAACTTACTTAATTCAATTCTGTGTCATAGGGGTCTGAAAACCTCAGTGTAGTGTCAATATTTTACTTGAACAAATGTAGTTTATTTTATACTAGACTTTATATTGTATGTTTCATAGTAGTGTGAACCCTGCAAGCGTTTCTTCCTAAAACATTCTTTTCAGAATTATAACACCTGTGGTCAAGTTTTATCTAACAATGTGAAAAATATGCACAGAATAAGCAACTCAAAACGCAATGCAAAAAAAAAGTATTTAGTACATATTATACTATTTAGGACCATTCATTCAATAGAGGAAATAAAATTACAAATTAACTCACAAAAATATATTGAAAAAGCAAATGAAAAGCAGAAATCTATTTTATTTGATGTTATTTTTTACAGTTTCATGGTAATCACCTCCTTTCATAAGTGTGTACGTTTTCTCTTGAACAAAACTTCAGCACGAGCAGATAAATGTTGCTCATGTAAATTAAGAGCTGAGAAAGGCACACTCTTTTACAATTTATTCATTGTGACATAACATTATTGAGAATTTCAGCATAAAATCCATCATGTCGCATCACAAAACGTACGCAATTTGAACAAGAAATACCGCAAACATAGCACTAGTTCAAAAGCTTATGGAAAAGCAACACATACAATACTGAACATTAAAGTTTTGATGAATTGTATATTGCAGTTCGTTACATAAAACTGTAAACTTGACATCTTTGTTCTTTTCGTAGCTATGCTAAATTAGCTATGTTAAATTAATATCTTCACAAACTTAAGCTTTTTCAAATCAATAACTCCTGAGCATGGCGACGCAGGTTAGGTTATATGAAATAGGTTTACAACTGTTTACCTTTAACTTGCAATAATCATGCAGTTGAGGTTTGGCCTACAGTAGTGACCGTTTTTTTAAAGTTTTATGCGTTTTTTTTTCAATTTTATAATCTCTTACACGGGACTACGAGGGTAAATCAAAAAGTAAACGCCATTTGACAATTACGCGGTAACCGAAGTGGCTACAAACTGACGTAATACATCATATTAGCGATGGCTTATGGGTAATTTAAATACGTACACGTGCGCAGCTATCAGCCGTTCTAGTCAATAACATCCAAGTAGATATTGCTGCAGACCGGAGTAAAATAGGCGTGAATATCATTTTCGACTTCAGCCAATCATATATTAATTTTGCGAACGTCAGGCACTGATCAGCCAATCGAAAATTTAAACGTCGCGGTCAATCACCTTTTTATTTAACAAATCACCAATCCGTGTTATTTGTCATTCATGCTCCACTTTAGCCATTTACAGATTAAAAACTGACAGATGTTTCTTTGTAGTTTATATCTCATTTAGCCTCCATTTGACTCCATCAGGTCCTAGTGGTGTGCTAAACACGTCAGCCTGTCTTTAGGGTCTCTGAGACTGGAGGAGGAGGCCAGGAGTCCAACTGTACAGCAGGCACTGATGTGCTTCAGCATCACAACTGGTAACAAGATAGAGATGGCAGATAGTTCAGCTGGGCATCATCCTATATGACTACCCAAGCAAACTGCATATTAATAACATACGGAATCTGTATACTCCAGTATATCCCTGACATAACAACCTGTACAGCTGTAAACGACTCGATTTTACTGGTCATTTTACCACACACTACACTGAGTCTGTCTAATCTTAACCATTAAATAATTCAATCTGATCAGCTGGAAATTTATATTGGCAATGATATTTCTGGTAAGGCATTTTTTTCTTGTTTGTCATAGGTTTATACTGAAAAACTGGTTTACATCAATGTAGTTTTCTATAGGATATATCCGGAAAGTATTCACAGCGCATCACTTTTTCCTCATTTTGTTATGTTACAGCCTTATTCCAAAATGGATTAAATTCATTTTTTTCCTCAGAAACACACAACACCCCATAATGACAACGTGAAAAAAGTTTACTTGAGGTTTTTGCAAATTTATTAAAAATAAAAAAACTGAGAAAGCACATGTACATAAGTATTCACAGCCTTTGCCATAAAGCTCAAAATTGAGCTCAGGTGCATCATGTTTCCCCTGATCATCCTTGAGATGTTTTTGCAGCTTAATTGGAGTCCACCTGTGGTACATTCAGTTGATTGGACATGATTTGGAAAGGCACACACCTGTCTATATAAGGTCCCACAGTTGACAGTTCATGTCAGAGCACAAACCAAGCAAGAAGTCAAAGGAATTGTCTGTAGACCTTCGAGACAGGATTGTCTCAAGGCACAAATCTGGGGAAGGTTACAGGAAAATTTCTGCTGCTTTGAAGGCCCCAATGAGCACAGTGGCCTCCATCATCCGTAAGTGGAAGAAGTTCAAAAGCACAAGGACTCTTCCTAGAGCTGGCTGGCCATCTAAACTGAGCGAACGGGAGAGAAGGGCCTTAGTCATGGAGGTGACCAAGAACCCGATGGTCACTCTGTCAGAGCTCCAGAGGTCCTCTGTGGAGAGAGGAGAACCTTCCAGGAGGACAACCATCTCTACAGCAATCCACCAATCAGGCCTGTATGGTAGAGTGGCCAGATGGAAGCCACTCCTTAGTAAAAGGCACATGGCAGCCCACCTGGAGTTTGCCAAAAGGCACCTGAAGGACTCTCAGACCATGAGAAAGAAAATTCTCTGGTCTGATGAGACAAAGATTGAACTCTTTGGTGTGAATGCCAGGCGTCATGTTTGGAGGAAACCAGGCACCACTCATCTCCAGGCCAATACCATCCCTACAGTGAAGCATGGTGGTGGCAGCATCATGCTGTGGGGATGTTTTTCAGCGGCAGGGACTGGGAGACTAGTCAGGATAAAGGGAAAGATGACTGCAGCAATGTATAGACACATCCTGGATGAAAACCTGCTCCAGAGCGCCCTTGACCTCAGACTGGGGCGACGGTTCATCTTTCAGCAGGACAGCGGCCCTAAGCACACAGCCAAGATATCAAAGGAGTGGCTTCAGGACAACTCTGTGAATGTCCTTGAGTGGCCCAGCCAGAACATAGACTTGAATCCGATTGAACATCTCTGGAGAGATCTTAAAATGGCTGAGCACCGACGCTTCCCATCCAACCTGATGGAGCTTGAGAGGTGCTGCAAAGAGGAATGGGCGAAACTGGCCAAGGATAGGTGTGCAAAGCTTGTGGCATCATATTCAACAAGACTTGAGGCTGTAATTGCTGCCAAAGGTGCATCGACAAAGTATTGAGCAAAGGCCGTGAATACTTATGTACATGTGATTTCTGAATTTTTTTATTTTTAATAAATTTGCAAAAACCTCAAGTAAACTTTTTTCACGTTGTCATTATGGGGTGTTGTGTGTAGAATTCGGAGGAAAAAATGAATTTTATCCATTTTAGAATAAGGCTGTAACATAACAAAATGTGGAAAAAGTGATGCGTTGTCAATACTTTCCGGATGCACTATATATATATTTATATACAGTATATATATATATAGTATACTGCTCAATAAAATTAAAGGAACCCTTTTTAATGAGAGTATAGCATCAAGTCATTGACACTTCTGAGCTATTGATCTGGTCAGATAAGTAGCTGAGGGGCTTGTTCATCAGTTTCAGCTGCTTTGGTGCACTAGAGGGGCAGCACTGAGACGACCCCCAAAACAGGAATGAATGGTTTAACAGGTGGAGTGAAGCCACAGACATTTTTCAACTCTCATCTGTTTTGTCACTCATTTTGCATTTGGCTATGGTCAGCATCACTACTGGTAGCATGAGGCCATACCTAGACCCTAGAGCTGGCACAGGTAGTCCAACTTCTCCAGAATGGCACATCAATACCACATGCCATTGTCAGAAGGTTTGCTGTGTCTCCCAACACAGTCTCAAGGGCATGGAGGAGATTCCAGGAGACAGACAGGCAGTTCCTCTTGGAGAGCTGGACAGGGCCCCTCATAGAAGGTCCTTAACCCATCAGCAGGGCCCACTGGTATCTTGGGCAAGGAGGAACAGGATGAGCACTGGCAGACCCTACAAAATGACCTCCAGCAGTGATGGACTGGTCCAGATCTGGGATGGGATCCCCCAGGACGCCATCTGTTGTCTCATTAAAGGGGTGGGAGTGTGGATTGGCAGAATACAAACTACTAAGTTCAATTTGGAGTTGCTGCAGTGAAATTTTGGCAAAACGGAGTCGCCTGCCTGCCTGTTGCATCATTTTTTCTCTTTGATTTTCAGGGTCTTTGAATTCAGCCCTCCCTCTGTGGGTTGATCATTTTCATTTCCATCCTTTCGTTCCTAACACATCACCACATCAGTTCAAAGCAGTAGAGATAGCCAGCAGGATTTTTTCCTATTGAGATCTGATGTGTTTTCAAAGTGTTCCTTTAATTTTTTTGAGCAGTTTATATATATAGGGTGGTCCAGATCTAATTATGCAATTTTCATTACGCTTTAACTTGTTTATTACATAGAAAATCACCCGAAAAATCCCGGACCATCAAGAAGTGTGCGAACTGACGACATGAAGAATTGTCTTTTTGCCGAACTGGAATCGTCCCGCATAAATCAAAGTCATCCACATGACCTGGATCTGCATAATTAGATCTGGACCACCCTGTATAGTATATACACATAAACACTGACACACACTTATTGTCAAGACCTTAGAATAACAAGGTTCTAGCTGTGAGTTATGGTTTTAGAATACTGAACTTCAAAGGTTTGGACTCTCCATTTATTAGGAGTATACAATCCTTTTCCTTTAATTTTGTTCCTATATATACAAGCTGCATTTTCAGTTAAAGACTATGCAAGTTTTATTGAAAATGTGACTCCTAAATAAAGATAAGTAGGACCCTTATTGTTGTAGGTTATGTTTAAAAGTGAACAAGAATGTCTTGATCAGGATGCTCAGTTTCCAAACTGTTTTATCCCGTGGGATTACCGGCGAGTCCAGCAAAGTGCCATTTGTAGACAGTGTTGATACAAGATGAGGCTCTGCTCAAATCTATCAGTTCTAGTTGTGTTAATACACGAGTTGATTGGGCCAGCACAAATTAAAACTCAGTATTGTCACTACCAAAAACAAAATGTCATTAATTATTCAGTATAAATTGTACAACCATTTCAAGAAATATTTACAATTAACAATAATGATGGGTCAGTTGAACTGAAAGAAAAATTAATCTTCTTTGTGCATTCTCACAAACAGACTTATCGGGGAATATACTAAAGCATGCCCACTTTTATATATTATATATAAATAATATGTAATGGGGATAGACATGTTTGCTTGTAATGTTCAAAGAAGTAATAAAACTGTACAATGCAGTTATAAAAATTAAAGAAAAAATGCAGATGGCATGAATTGGCTAAAACAGATGCACAATTTCAAATATACAGAACTTAATCAACAAAGTGTCCTTTATTAGTTACATCAATAGTTAAATCAAATATACACAATTCTATTATGCACAGTCAGTTTAACACTCAGAAACAAAAAAGGCCAAAGACAAATAAAGCAAGTGACACGTTTATTAGAGGAGGCGTTAATATGGAATCCCAAGTTTAAATGCCTCAGTGATGCTGTCTGTCTTTGGTACTCCAACAGTTGAAGCTCAAGTTTGTCAAACTCTTCGCTCACTTTAAAAAAAAAAAAAAAAAGTACTTTTACCAATACTAAATGGGTATTAATGCATATTTTAAATTTCACTTTAAACATATATTTACATTTATATGTATTTAGTTTATATTCTTGTCTAAATTCACTACAAGTAAAATGGTATTCTGTTTAACAGAATAATGGTGCTGAAAAGAAAAAGAAAGGACTGTCTGCTCCCCAACACCACATGACGTTCCACTCACTGTCTGCTGGTCCATCAATGAACAAGACCTTCTGCCTCTGCTAGAGAAATCCTCTCAACTGTTCCTCGAGCTTTAATAAGAGCCGATCACAAACACAGAAACAGAGAGGACGTTACACATAGAGACACTTTCTGTACTCATTAGAGACTCACTAAAGCCAAACAAGCACATCCAGAATGATGTGAACTCTGTTGATCTTTTCATAAGTACCTACAGCTCTTGACAGCACTTCATCAGGTAGTTGTAGAGGCCATCTGTCAGCTCCTCATCTTCTACTGTATAGAGGTCATTACCCGGTGACCTTTAGGATCTTCATTGTTTTTAAACCATCTGGATGACACATTTTCAGATACAACAGCCTGTTGGACAAGCAAATACAAGAGTCTGGTGCTTTAAAGTCATCATAGCTGTTTCCTACTAGATAGATTGCAATAACAAAGTTTTACTTGTTATCTGAACTAAGTTACCAGCAAGTGATCATCTGCTCCATGGCCCTTTATGATGAACTCTAACAGTTTTCCATGTTGAGTCCTGCTGATCTCTGCAGCCTCATAAACCTGAGCCCCTTGTTCTCGAGTCAGCTGCCCTACTTCAGCCACACAGCCAGCCTGCTCTCCTACACGGTGGACACACACAATAAATACATCAGACTGTCACATGAAGTATTTGTCTTGTGCAAGCTATCTGGTTTTGGTCTGAACACT
Organism: Erpetoichthys calabaricus; assembly: GCF_900747795.2. Taxonomy (NCBI): domain Eukaryota; kingdom Metazoa; phylum Chordata; class Cladistia; order Polypteriformes; family Polypteridae; genus Erpetoichthys; species Erpetoichthys calabaricus. The sequence goes on along the minus strand of NC_041402.2, from coordinate 100,732,746 downwards.
CCTGTTTTCTCATAAAAGTGGACAATTTGGAATAAAGTTCAAACTTTGAGAATTCCTCTGTGGTTCACTACAAAAATTCTCGTTCATGGTTATCGCAATAGTTTTTTTGAATACATCAATTATTTTAGAGTATTATGAATACCCCAATCTGGACACTACCTAAAGTAATATGCAAGTCACAGACACGTCATCCTAAGATAAAAAGGATACATAGAGTGCTCTCCACTATTATTGGCACCCATTGTAAAAATTAGTAAGAAGGGTTACAAAAAAAAATCCCTGTTTGCTGAAGAAATGCCACCTTGCACTGAAAAAATTAGAAACATCTGACTTTTAATTGAAACAATTTCATTCAAAGAAAAACAAAACCCTCATCAAGAAATAAATATTTTTAAAATTAACATTTTTATAAGGGGTGTCATTAATAGTGGAGGTCACGTTAAATAAATGCCACACATGAAGAAAAAAAAAAAAAAAAAAAAAAAAAATATATATATATATATATATATATATATATATATATATATATATATATATATATATATATATTATCAGCATCTTTAAAAGACTTACAGTAAAATCAAAGGGTTCCACCATAGTCAGATAAAGAGCATACTAACAGAGGATAAGTGAAAAAGTATTGAAATCCTACACAATCTAAACACAAATGTAAAGTTACATAAAACTTACAGTTCATATTCAAATACCATCAACATGTCTATTCCACTGTCTACTGAACCAGCGGGGATGTCCTAGGTCCTAGGAAAAGAAGGAAAGAAAAAAAAGACACGTGAAAGTCAAACACTACAAGTGAATTACAGGTTTAAGAAATGGGTGTTTGCAATTTGCCTTATTTTTCATTAACATCCAATTTCCGGAAGATATTCTTGTAGCAAGTTGGCTGAAAGGAAAAAAAATGTAAAAGTCACTTGTAATTAAACTGAAAAGGCTCTGTGCACATCGCGACTGTCAGTCTGGCTCACATACAATTTAGTGGTGCACTGCCCATTGCAGGAAAGTCTTTAACAATTCAGAAATTGCAGTAATCATCTGCACAAAACTACCATGAAATTCTATTAAAACTGACGGTACAAAAAACATCGCAGATTATTTGGTATTACAATTTAGACACATTACTCCAACATAAGGAACTAAACTGAAAAGAAAAAATGTAATATCGTGCACCACTGTAGTCAATCTGAACTTTGTCAAAAGCCTACGTCACAACAGAATAACTGATCAAGCGTTTCCAAGATGCTTGAATAAGTTTGTTTTTTTTGTCTTCCATGCACAGTCGAGGAGTCCTCGTGAAACTTGCCTTGTGAAATTTGAAGAGTTGCCGGTACCGCTAAGTGCCGGTCCACTTCAAGCACTGAATATAAATCAATTACTACAGCGAAAATGATTATTAATACAAACGTAAAGGTTCACGGTACAAACATAACCATGCAAAACAAAGTTATTAAAAATACGGAAAAAACTGCAACTTTCAAACGTTTTCATTTCGATGCATTCTTACTTCCATTGTCAAAAATACGAGCAATTAGTTTCGTCGCTTCTTCTTCTTTTGTCTAATGGAGTTTCATCGCCGCAGCTTCTTTTTTTTTCTCCTTTCGTTTAATGGAGTTTCGTCGCTTGCAGCAGGTTATTTAAGAGGAAACTCTATAAGGTGGAACCTCAAAGAGGTAGGGATCACGAACTGTGAATCGACTGGTTAAAATTACACTTGATAGACAACTTCAAACGTTGATAATTGGACAGGTGAGTTTTTGATTGTCATAGAGAAAGAATAATCTCATTCGTTGAAATTCTGAATTAGCCAATACTATCCACTTGCATTTACAGTTATCCCACCTTCAGATCCGCCCATAATGTCTCCGGTAGCGACAACCCTTCTCGTAATATCCACATGCAGAGACATAGCACCATACGTCACCGCAGTTACAGACCCGCAGTTACAGACCCGGAAGTGGCGTCACCTTCGTTTCAGGACTGACTTCGTAAAATTACTTTTGGAAGGTTTCAGCAGGTCTCGGCAAAGCCCGGAAAGTAACGTTGGGTCAAGTACCCGTTCAGAAATTAAGCGATAAAAATGAGAAGGGAAAAACAGCACATCAAACCAAATAATACGCATCATTGTGAAGTTTAGAGGGTTTCTGCCATAACGTCGTGTCATACACCAAACTAAACAATACGGATCGTTTCTGTGAAATACACTGTTAACATTTACGTTGTGTTCGGGTCTGTGGGAACCATTTAACATGTCGACAAAATTAAAAGCATGAAGATCTGTGTTAATTGAAAATAGTTTTTCGTTTACATTCATAAAATGAAATATACAATATAATTACAATGTTTGCACCACGTTAGAGTTTTTGGTCGACAATCAAGACTGACGGATTATGTTGTCTGTCGTTGCTGCATATTTGTAAATCAGTTAAGGATCTGTACATGCCGTGGTGCATGATGAATGGGACTACCAAATCTTTTGCGCAAGATGGGCGCCCAAAAAGCTTACTGACACAAACAAACGTCCTTCTGTGAATTTCAGCGGGTTAACTCCATCTGCCCAAAGAACTCTCACTACGAAGCGTTGTTCAGCAATCGTGGAATCCCGCAGCGGATTCAAACAAGTAATCGATTCAATAGACCAAATGCAGAGTGGTGCGCTCTGCGTGTTCGAACTACAGTACTCATAAGCTGTTGTTAACTTATATTTCACATTGCTCTTACTTTTTTGGTTTACTCCTGTGTATGTTCAGTGCTGTCTTACTTTTCTAAGAGCGTGTGTAGCGGTGCAATCTGTTGAAGATTCATCTTCTAGCATATTTATTGTGAATCGAAAATTTATTTTTTTTAAACTGTGGTCATGTATCAGGCCTCCAAATTATTCTGTGTAAATTTGTCCTAGCGCCAATCTTTCCTCGCGGTTGTTTTTTTAAGGTATTTGTAGTGTAATTTAGTCTGTTTTCAGCATATTTTTTACTTTATTTATTCAGTGTAGAATAGTGCAATTCAAATACTGATAGTTTTCTACATGCTTTAAGACAATAAGATATTCACATTACATAGTACCTTGAATTCTAACTGTGTGAGTAGAGAAACTCAGCTTTGATAATTACACCTCCTGGTATTTCACTGTCAAGGTTAGTGCTGAATTTGGGCAAGGAACAGGTCTCTTAATGATTTTAGAGGCATTATGGACATGACTCAAGCAATTGCTAGGTGGCTAGGAGTCCACTATTTTTTAGGTTAAACATAGAGAGAGAGAGACAGCTTCTGGCTGACAAGCGGCACCAGCAGAAGTATGTCTCTAAAAGGCTTACATTATTAACTCGCGGAGTGATCATTTTGAAACCAAATAATGTTCACACCGGCATTCAGATTATCATAACCATGTGCACTTCTTCACCATTCTAATCAACACTGGCCTCTCAAATTCCAGCAGTTGTTTTAGCTCTACTTTTCCAGGCATGGGTTTTTATTTGTTTTTATTTTCTTGTTCCAGGATGTAATCTTGACTAAGTAATAGGCAAAGTTTTAATCACTGCAACTGGTCCACTGATTTTCTTAGTAACAAATTGACAGTACTTCAAAATGTGATTGCCTGTCTAGCCAGACATATCAGTAGCCTGTGATGAATATTTATTTGTGACTGACACAAACTGAGGTTGAAACCTCTTTGTTATTAACAGCACATGCGCTCAAATTGGCAGATTTAAAAAAAAAAAAAAAACGGTGCCACACTATTTACTTTTTGCTTTTGGAAAGAATGATGCAAACAGGCCAAACAAATACATGTACATATGAAATCCAAAGATTTTAATTGCACTACAATTAATAGATTTTACATTGAAAAAACTGGATGCATAAAATAAACAGTTGACTGATGAACTTAACTTATATAATAACTAGAATCTGGTGTAAATAGTAGGAATTTGTGGATTCATCCTGCTTTATGTCAGTGGTAAAGACTAGTGGTGATAATGTAATGGTGTGGGAGATTTTTTTTTTGTGTGTGGCACACGTTAATCTCCTTAATACAAGAATAATGCCATTTGACTGTCACATTTCTAAGGTTATTGCTGGCCGTGGTCATTTCCTTTGTAGTCACAGTCTACCCAATTTCAAATTGATACTTCTAGTAGGACAGCATCTGATATCACAATGCACACATCATCCGATTCCATGAACATTGCAGTGAATACAGCTTACTCTGCAATGGCCTGTACAGTTCCCAGATTTTCCAAAAGAGAACCTTTGGGACAAAGAGAAAAGGGGTGTCCATAACATGAATATGTGGCCGAAAAATTTTCAGGTCTTGTGTGAAGCTATTGCGTCTGTAAGGACCAATCCTCAGAGGAAACATTTCAGCACCTTTCTGAACCCTTGCCTTCAATAATTCTTTCTATTGAGGAGATAAAAGGGGATCCTACCTGACTCAAGATGTGTGAGTTAAATAACGTAACCACACCTTGTATATATAAGTGCTTTTTGCTTATGGTAGCACCATTCTATTTCTATTTTTTCTTTTTTGCACCTTTTAATTCCATTTACATTTCAAGTGATCCATCTATATCCCCATTCATTTTTCTAAAGTAGTCTAACCCATTGCAGAATCTATGAATTGGAACATAAGACAGGATCCAACATTGGATGGGGCAAAAGTCTATCACAGGACACACTCTCTCATGCACAGTTACTAATTACCTTGAACTACAGGTATATGTCAGGATGAATCTTGAAAACCAGGAAAAAAAAATCAGGATTTGAAACCAGGACCTGGAGTCTTGAGACCTGGAGTCTTGTTCACCAGTATATCACCATGTTGCTGCTGTTATGCCGTTTCTATTCTTTTACAGATTTAATTTAGTAACCTTTTCATTATAGATACGCTCAATGAAATTCATGTTTAAAAGAGCTCCAGACAATTCTTTTTTTCATAAGAATGTGTTCTTCATTAATTTTAAAAGCATTTATAGACCTTATTGAAGATTTGGAAAAGATATCGAATGATGTAGGTAACCAGAGAGAGACTGTGATACTGATGTTATTTAAATGTATCTTCTTTTTTTTTTTTTACTTACTACATCCAATAGACCCTGGCTTTTATTTAATTTTTAGGCTTTGCAGATGAAGACTTCAGTTTTGATTTTTATTGTTACAATTTAATATGTACAAAAGTTTCCATGTGAGACCAAATAACCAGTCAATTTTCAAAACTTGGTAGACTGAGTCTTTTCATGTCATTCCCATTGTACTTTTCAGGTCTTTGGTCAAGCAGCCATTAGCCCGAAGTCTACGTGACTCTGACAGCTGCGCCCTCCTTAAAGGATTAAGTGCAGGTCAGGTACAGCTCTGTCGTCAGCAACTGGAGGCAATGGATTCAGTACGGCGGGGTGCTGAGATTGCCATTGAGGAGTGCCAGCACCAGTTTCGGACACGACGATGGAACTGCTCTACAGTACAGGGGATCAATGTGTTTGGAAAAGTTGTCATGCAAGGTCAGGAGCATACTCCGATGTACAGATTCTTTAATCATTACATTAAAATGGATAAACAATTATACAAAAAAGCTAAAGTAAATGAAATAGCTCAAATGTATTTTTAGAGCATTTTTTATATTACGCCCTATCTCAAAATGCTGCTTAAACAAATAATATTCTTGTGTTCTTACAAATTACTTATGAATGCTTTAAAATCACTTCAGATGTTGTTGTCCGGCACCTCCTGATTCACTGGTACAAGCAAACCCAAACATTTATATACCTATATATACAGTTTGACACGTGTTGATGTCTAATTATGCAAGATGTCAACCTTTTTGGGGTTCCCCCTATTTTTGTCCCTCTAGGCCTGAAACTCCTCATTTGTAGACAATTTATGGGCCATATTTTGTACAGGAAATTACACCTATATGATAAAGAGTAAACCAATAGGTTTCTTCAGCTAGAATGATCAGAAGGACTTAAAGTTATGCATGCCACATCAACTGACCCTCTGGGGTTCAGGGGTTATATTTACTCTGTTTCAGAAAACTTTAAAAAAAAAAAGGGATCTGTAGTATAGGCATGTGGAGAGTTGTCTTATGCTATTTCAAGGTTGCTGATTATGATTATGATATTTTTGATATTTGATTCTTTACTGGCGGTCCTAGCCCTCTAACAGCTACTCCCATAAAGTTTAAGAGAACACATTTCAAACATATACCACATGTGGGGTGTTGTTTTATGCTCTTTCAAGATTAGTGATTATGAATATAATGTTATCTTTGATTGTTTACTAGGGATGTAGCCCTCTATGGAACTCTATCAGAAGCTGAAAAATGACAACTGTCTATTACAATTGAGAATATTTAGATTTTAAACATTTAAATTGAAGTATACATTTTAATATTTCAAATGTTTGATTCAAGTATTCTTGAATATTACGCACTTTTATATCATGAAGTAAATCATTACATTTCTTTTGAATACCCCAGTTTGGGTGGCTTATACTACTTCAGACTTTTTACAGTACAATTGAGTTGGATTTACATAAAAAGCAGGTTTACTTAACTGCAAACATTATTATTCCCACCACTTGCTAATTCTCAGGTAAATATGTTACTTTGTAATGAGTTCTTTAACAAGAACATGGCTACAAAAGTAAGTTTTGCACAAATGTTTAAAGTTTTTCTTCACATAGATAGTCATAGGCAACATGGAATAAATTACCAAGTACTCTGGCTGACAGTAGTTCTGCGGTTGCTTTCAAACTCAACATTTTTTTTCTTCCATTCAAATTGATGAGGTTGAGTATGTTGGGCTGAATGACCTGCTTTGTACAAATTGTTCTACCATTCCAAAGGCAGCAGAAGATTTAAAAGATTTATCATGTTCCCTCTGCCAGCATGCATAACTTTGTTATTCATAGTGTCATCATTTTATTTTAGTACAATAAAAACCTATTTAAAATAGAGTAAAATATTGTAGGCACGGAGCTGGACAGTTTGACATCCGTGGCAGAGTGACGGGCACTATGCAGGCTCCTGTCAATAATGGAGAATCCACTGCATCCACTAAACAGTATCATCTCCAAACAGAGGAGCAGCTTCAGCGACAGACTGCTGTCAATGTCCTGCTCCACTGACAGACTGAGATTGTTCCTCCCCCACACTATGCGACTCTTCAATTCAACCCGTGGGGGGGGGGGGGGAATAAACGTTAAATTTATACAAAGTTATTGTCTGTCTGTATAACTGCATTGTTATCACTTTTTAATTTAATATTGTTCTTTATCAGTATGCTGCTATGATGCAAAGTTCATTGAAAATCAAACAAATATTTTACCCACATGGTTAGTAAAACTCACTTCTTGGGCCAAAACAGAACAGCATTTTTTAATTGGTCATGGGTGTTCTTACCGTATAACAGGAGTGGAAGTGTCTCTTTGTTCATTTGAATTCAACAACACTCATGATATTCAGATACAGCATATATAGTATAGATCCATGTTTTGCAGCCACTGTATGGTCTGTCTGTGGTGGGTTGGCACCCTGCCCGGGATTGGTTCCTGCCTTGTGCCCTGTGTTGGCTGGGATTAGCTCCAGCGGACCCCCGTGACCCTGTGTTCGGATTCAGCGGGTTGGAAAATGGATGGATGGATGGATGTATGGTCTGTCTTCTCGTTTTATAACACTTTTAGGCACTAGAATATATAATTTTGAAAATAAATGTGCTGGGCATTCTGGATATCATGGAAATAAATGGTTCTGAGATCTGCAGCCTATTTTGATGGAAATGATGTAGTTTATCAGTGTCTTCCATAAATGTATTAAGCTTTTATTTCACCAGCAGTAGGTTAATTGGTTATGAGTAATGAAATTTTGCCACAATATTCAATAAACATTGTGCGTTTAATGCCCCAGCAATTAGTCCTTTTCACATCTCTGTATTTTATCTTCTGGGAACCGTCGTCAATGGGTACTTCTCTTCTGGTTATCCTAAACAATGGCAGCATTGCAAAAGAAGAGATTCTATATTATGTTCCTCTGTATTCAGGTTCAAAACAAAAACATCCTTGCCTGAGTTGCACCAGCTTTCTCACCGATGACACAAAGTAAAGAAAATAGATCCAAGCAATCCAAAGAAATTAAAATAAAATAAAAATAAAAAAAGTGTTTTTAACACCATGGCAGCATTTATGTTTGTAGCCAGTACTTTAAATCTGGAGAGTACATAAAGTGTATGTGCTGCCTTAATTTGAATACTGTGCCTTTTTAACTGGAACAACGTTGGTGTCGTACTAACATGGGAACTAGCTTTTGAAAGGGCAAGAACTTGTATCATATTTAATGTATGAGAGCCAGCACTGATGGAAAACAGCACAGCATGTCCTCTTTCTCAATGGAACACAACTGTGTGAAAGGCACTTGCTCTTGATCAGTATATACAGCAGTTCTTAATGTAACTGCTATGTGATTTTCTTTTTCAGGCTAAGAATATGAACCATAAGTTTAAATGCTGTAATTAACAACTCATACAACAAATGTGAAAAACCATTTGAAAACAAGGTGAAGATAAATGATCAATAGGTAAACACTGATCAGATGTAGTAATTTTATAAGATTACAGCTATTTACAATATACTGTCATCTGTCCAAACAGAAATGTTATAGTCTTTGTCCAGTTTTGATGCTTTTATTGTGCAGTGCATTTCAGCCATTCTTCTTGCATTGCAAACAGATTATTGGAAGTGAGTGTGGAAAAGTGAAATAAACAATCCATTGATACTGATGTGTGACTCCTAAAGTTTGTGAAAACGTTCTTGGGAAAAAAAAAAAAGACAGGTGCACAAAGATTTCCACTAGCATTTATGCTTGAACTGCTTTGAACCATCAGGTATTTAAGATGGCTGTTGCTGTGGTTTACCACAGTACAAAACGTTTGACACTTTGTATAAATAAGTGGATATATACCATTTAATTTTATTGTCATTGGATATGACCATATTTTTACTCCACACAATTTTTGGAGTGGGGCTATCAATTTTCCAAGAGTGAATAGTAATGGAAATTCCAAAGAGTCTTTTTATCAAACAGGTACTCCATATACAGGATCAAATCAGTAGGTGCAATCTGTGTTTGCATGTACTGTACATCTGCTAATTAAAACAAGACAGATGTTACATTTATTGTGAAAAGACTGGGCAGTTGCCATTTTGAAATTGGTTGCTTTTAGTATTTCACATAAGCGGGGTAGGATTTACCTAAATGGGAAGCAGCTCTGCATGACACAATCTTTAGTCATACGTATACAGTGGCCATCCTAGAGGTGCTTTAGCTCCAATAAAAATGACAAATTAGTTTATACTTTTAACTAGCATATAGCCTGCTCTAAAATACAACATCAATAATGTGTTCTATAATTTGGGTATATGTCAAAGTGACCAATAAAACTAATAAATTATTGAGTAAACATTCAAACAAACAAACTTCAGTTACTAAAGAGACCAGACAAGGCATGCAGTTTTAAAAGTATTATCAGAAGGCTCACTGCAACATTAAGCTAAAAAACACACACACACAAGATTAAAGTAAAGCCTTTCTGTTGCTACCTTTTCTCCTCAGGCACACGTGAAGCAGCATTCATTCATGCAATCTCTTCAGCAGGAGTGGCATTTGCTATCACCAGAGCATGCAGCCGTGGGGAGTTAGAGAAGTGTGGCTGTGACCGCAAAGTGCGCGGAGTCAGTCCTGAAGGTACACTCCCTCTTTTTCAATAACCATTTATTTGGCACCTTGTGTCGTTTCTTTACTACTTATTCTCCGATTTTAGGTTTCCAGTGGTCTGGATGTTCTGACAATCTCTCTTATGGAGTATCATTCTCACAGTCGTTTGTTGACAACCCTGAAAGGATCCGGGGTTCTTCTTCTAGTCGAGCACTTATGAACCTACACAATAATGAAGCTGGACGAAAGGTAGGCATTTTAACAGCAAGAATAACAATATTTAACTATGTTCAATAAACCTAAGATAGCATAGACAAGAAAATTAAATATACAATGGGGATACAAAATAACAATACTACATTCTTAGTTTGAGTTAATTTCCTGAAAAACAGCGTTCTCCAATATTAAAGCTAGTTCTGTTTTCTCAGGCAATTCTAAACAACATGCGAGTGGAGTGTAAATGCCATGGAGTATCTGGGTCTTGTGAAGTTCGAACATGTTGGAAGGTCATGCCACCATTCCGCAGAGTAGGAGTTGTACTGAAGGAACGTTTTGATGGAGCGACTGAGGTTGAGCAACGGAAAGTTGGATCTCGAAAAGTTCTGGTGCCCAAAGACACTCATTTTAAGCCTTACACTCTACAGGACTTAATCTACCTCTCAGGAAGTCCAGATTTTTGTGAACTGGACCCCCGTGGAGGAATCCCTGGCACTGCAGGCAGGCAGTGCAATGCCACTTCCTCCAGGCTAGCAGCAGATGCTTGCGACCTCATGTGCTGTGGCAGAGGTTTTCATACTGAGCATGCCGAGGTTATTGAGAGGTGCAGCTGTAAGTTCCGCTGGTGCTGTTCAGTGCAATGCAAACAGTGCCGGAATATGGTACAAGTCCACACATGCAGATGAGCAAAACAAGTGACAGTAAAGCACTGGCTGTTTGCATTGTGCACAAGATCATGAAATGCAAAGAGTGGAAACAGCAGGACTTGAAACAGCAAAATTATTTACTGTGTTTATTATGTTTCTGTCTACTCTAAAACTTTCAAAAAACACACATTTTGCTTTAAGTATGAATAACTAATTCCTTTACCATTTCATCAGGAAAATTCCACATACACAACTTAATTTGGATTAATTAGACAAACTCCATAGACTAGTTAACACTAGTTGCCTTTCTTGTAAACATTATAGTATAAATATAGTACCTAGGGATGATCTGAAGAATGTGGAGTTTACACTATATTCAAAACTTAAAAAAAAAAAGGACGACTGTACTATGTACCAGAAATACAATAAATATCTATTCTTCATTACACAACTATTATTACTTTAAAAAAATTCAGCTGTAGCTTTGTTGTTTTTCAGGATATCAAGCAAGTTGCAATCTAAGATTACACACCACAATTGCAGGAATTTTCCAAAGCCAAACTATAACCTCAAATGAATATAAACTATTTTTTGTTTTCTGAACACAATTTTTTCCATTAAAAGTATCACTAGAAGCTGTAGCTTATCTCTGCAGCCCTAGACATTGACAGGACAGAACACAGGTGTCTCACCAGGCCAGCCTATAGTCACCAAATTATTTAATGTGCAATTTTGCTAATGGGAGAGGAAACTGGAGAACCCAAAGAAACCCAAAAGATACAAGGCGACTAGGTACAATGTACACATTAAGGTTCAAATCTGGCTTCTGAAACAGTAAAATAATGTCAGTGCACCATAATGCACTGCATCTATAAAACCCATATCCAAGACTTATTAGAAAGTGAAGCAATTTCTCATTTCTTTCATTCATAAATATGAGATCCTCAACTGAGACAACTAATGAATGACCACAATATCTAAAGAAGAGCAATCCACTGCATTCTTTGATAAAAAGAAGTTATTAAAAGTGAGCATTGACAAATATAAAATCTCCTTTTCCACAAGATCCATATTTTGTCCTATTTAAGTGTCCTTTATGTCTCCATCTTAAATACAGAGGTGAGAAGGTGAAAAATGCACAAACTGGTGGTCCAAAACATCTTCATATCGCTTTTCAGAATGATTTTACTCCAAGGAAGCAAAAGACGTAAAAATTTGTTTATAAAAAAAAAAAAAAAAAAAAAAAAAAAAACCCCACAGAATTAGGTTGACATTTAAAGAAGTTTATTTCCCATTCAAAACTGTTAGCAAAATCATTAAGATAAAGACAAACATTTTCTTTTTTCATTAAACCTTTGATCTCAATGTAAAAAAGGGGGCACAAAAATATAACTTTTCAAATAAAAAGAATTTAAATGTGGAAAGATAGTACTTCACAAAACAGAGCAATCCTGTGATATTGACCAAGTTTAGCAAGGCTTCAGCATGCCAGTTGACGTTATACATCAACAGGCGCTTCTGACCCCTGTGAAGGGCGTGTAAATAAACACTAATGGATTATAAAGTATTGAAAGGACAAGGAATCAGTAAGAAAAAAAAAATCTTAGATAACAATGCAGAGGCTTGCAGTAACTATGAAGAATAAAAATAACTGCTAAGCAATAGCTGGTGAATTGCAGATCTGTCTTTGGTGTATATGAGGTAGCTCAAAAAGGAAGATAATTCAAAGTTAACGCTGTAACCTATGTTGACCATAATATCCATTTTTTACTGGCTATATATATTTAAATATAGTCCAAACCACTGTATTATTTAAGTTAAAAATGACAGTGGATTGTCACTCACCCAACATTGGCTTAATATATTCAAAACTACTGGTGAGACACATGTTACATGGAATTACCATATGTATACATACAGTATAATGTATTAAAACACTGAATAATTTTAGCTCTTTATCCATCAATTTTTTTTAATCACTTTATACTGGCCAGGGGGAGCAAGTGCCTATCCCAGAAACAATGGAAGCAAAGTGGATTCAGTTCTGGACTCAGCAGATCTTCATATCATAGAAAAATCCAACTGACATAAGCCACAAAATACAAAGGGAAATAAAGTAATAAATTTGTCTGGTTATTCACTTACAATATAATTGGAACTAAATCCCAATTATGAAGGTACAAAAAGGACTAGATGTACAACTGATTATTGAATACAACAGTTTAAAAAGTTGTCAGCTTTTATTTGAAAAAATAAGGAATTTTCAAAATATAGCTTTCTAGTTGTTTTACATTAACTAATAGATTAATAGAAATAAACCACTTGTGCCCTGTTACTAATCATCAAAACATTCAAAGCTGGTGCCATATACCAAAAGCCCAAGTGCAAAGGAAACTTCACTTTTTAAACAAAGACCACAGAAGTGTTTTGTCACAGATGCTAAACATGTTTACTTATTAATACTTGCTATTTCCACATTTTTGGCAATGAACAATATTACAGGAGTGAAAAACGTTTATAAAATAAAAAATACACACTGACACTTAGAATTAATCAAATTGACTACCGTGACTGCTACTGAACTTAATGTAACCGATTACAGGAATAATGCATTTAGCTTGAGACACTATTTTTTCAACGGATCTTATTTCTTGACTAAACAGAAAGCTTAAACCAAAATTAAACTGCAAGTAGGAAAATCCAATCAGAGGCTGCTCAAGGGTGACAAAAAGCTATCAAAAAAAGAAAAAACACAACAGTCATCCCCCTTATTAGTCAAGTAAGATTATGAAATGGTGGTACATTCAAATAACTACACATATACAATGCTTATCTATTAAGGAAACCAAACAAAATTACTTATGGAGTGAAGTACTTAAATGCATAAATAAGTAATCCTAGACTGCAAGAAACTTGAACTTGATCTGTGCTGCCTCTGTGCTTTTTAGGTCCTGAATAAAAGGGTTTCCTACTCAGAATGTTCAGTGGGGGCTACAATTCCAGCTAAAAAGCTTTTATTAACAGCTATTTAACTAGGGCAAACAGTGTTATTCTGTAAATTAACCACACTCAAACTTACAGTATGTCAAGTTTGTATAACCACCTTCATTTCCTTTAATTACATGTCTTAAAGTATAATAATAATAATAAACAAAAAACAATTTGCTAATAACACAAGAAAAACGACAACCTAAACAGAAGCCACTGTATGGCATTACATTATTTTTCCAATACAATGCATTTTAAGATGAAAGTCTTGAATGCAATTATTTAGTAGGATGGCCTCATTCCTATCTAAAAAGGGCTTCTGAATCAAGCTTAACACAGAAGCCTTACTGCTCTTAAATCTCTTGTTTATGACTTCAAACTTGCCCTTCCACAACCCTAGAAAATGGGCTGGCTAGAGCCATTCATAAATGACATAGTTAAGGGCAGTCACACACACTTAGTACAGCGGTATAGGAATAATCAGCAGCACAAAACCTACATCTTTTGGTCAGCAATTAAAGAGTTGTCACATCTCCATGCTTAAATATATGGAGAGATATCTTCATAGTAAACAGCACTTTCTTTTTTGTTTAGTCTCAGGAGGTTCAAGAGCTGCCAGGATCGCTTCATCAAAAACATTCTTCAGTCCTCTCTGTAAAAAGATTAATGATATACATAGGATTAATAGAAGCATTTTCAATTAGGATGAAACACTGACAAACCATTTATTCATTGTCACCGACAAAAAAAAAAAAAAAAAAAAACTTAGGGAATAAAAACACATTCATACCTAGTATGTGCACACTCAATTCATAAAAAGTAAAAAACTGTTAAACACCAGGGTGGCATTGACTTCTTATCTGGCTTTAGCTGAGGTACCTGGCATTGCTCATGTTTTTTTCTATCTGGTGTAAAGAAGTCCATATTGTAATAAAGGAATCCAAAGGGCAACATGTCCAGACCAAGGACAGCTTGGATCAACAACATAAATAGCAAGGGGTAAAGTGTCCAAAAAAAATCAATAAATATATATTATATATATTATAGATAGCCTGGAATTGCTTTATGGAGAACATTTATCATGTGTTTAGCTATGTACACATGTAAACCCATAACTTGAAACTAAGATGCACTTCTTGAATGATTATAGAAGTGTCGGTCAGAACAGAAGGACAGCTTTTTCCACTTCTGCATAACTAGAAGTTGCCAGAAGAAATTCTCCCATACATTAGCAGATAGTGGACAAAAAGAAATTGACTTAACAAGCAAACCAGTTCATCAATCATTACCCTAGAGGCTTGACTTGTGTACACACAGGAATTAAGCAAAAATGGTTCTGCAAACTTCCACTGCTGAAGGTTACGGCCCAGAGCAACAAAAGTTTAGGAAGCTTTTGGCTTAAAAGGATACTTTCATGCTTAGAAAAAACCTATATGATAGTTTCTTTGGTGGTGATTAGTACAGACTTGCTTGACAAAGGGGAACCAGAGAGCCAATGCAATTCACTGGTTTTCTGTCCACGGTTGGTTGCAACTTTGCATAAAAAAATGCTAAGATTGGTTTAGAGTAAGATAGAATACTTGATTTAGTGTGTTACGGAAATGTTTGGACAGACATAAACAATCTGGGGAAAAAACAAAAAACAACATTCAACACACACAATTCACTCTCCTTTCCTCCCGTTTAAAATTATGTTAGTTGCACAGCATTTGATATTTGCCAACATGAAAGTAAACATTTCTGCTTCAATTCTCTCTGCAGGCAGACATCATACCTATTACCATTTCCAAGAAAAGGATCATGCAATGATCAGTCACAACATTAAAACTACCTTCCCAATACTGTGTAGGTCCCCCTTGTGCTGTCAATTCTCATGAAGGGGTGTATGCAGTCTGTCACAATCTTTAGGTAGGTGGTACATGTCAAAGGAACATCCACAAGAATTGCAGGACCTAAAGTTTCCCAGAAGAAAAATGGTCCACAGCATCACACTGCCTCCACCAGCCTGCCTACTTCCCACAGTCCATGCTGCTGCCATTTCTTCCCCAGTTGAACAATGCACATGCACTTGGCCATCTACACAATCTAAAAGAAAACATGATCAGACTAGGCCTTCTTTCATTACTCCATGGTCCAGTTTCGACAGTCATATGTCCATTGTAGGCACTTTTGGTGGTGGACAGGGGTCAGTATGGCTACTCTGACTACTAGGCCTTCTTTCATTACTCCATGGTCCAGTTTCGACAGTCATATGTCCATTGTAGGCACTTTTGGTGGTGGACAGGGGTCAGCATGGCTACTCTGACTGGTCTGGGGCTATGCAGCTCCATTCACAGCATTCTTTGATGCACTTTGTGATCTGACAACTTTCTCCAATGGCCTGCATTACATTTTTCAGCATTTTGTGCTACAGTAGCTCTTTTGTGGGAATGGACCAGGCAGGATAGCCTTCACTCAATGAGCCTTGGGCACCCATTACTAACCACTGCATATGTGAAACACCCCACAAGACCTACCATTTTGGAGATGCTGTGACCCAATTGACTAGCCATCACAAATTGGTCCTTGTCAAAGTCGCTGATATCCTTATACTTGCTATTTTTTTTCTGCTTCCAACAGATCACCTTCAAAAACCATCTAATATATCCCACTCCATGAAAAGTGCCATTTTAACAAGATAATCGATGTTATTCACTTCATGCTGTGGTTGATTGGTGTATACGGAGCTTAATACCATCTGGCAATTACATTGGACGATATAAAGAGAGTTTGTCCAGATTTTAGCTGTGCATAGCTACATACTCAAAATACCATTATGGGTTATTTATAACCTTATAATTGTTTAGTAGTTTGGAAAGGCTCCTCTAACAGCATATAATTTGATATGTTGAACATTTTATGAACAAAGAAACACGAGAAATATGAGATTGTTTTTTTCTAGCTCTGTTGTTGTACAGCCCAGTTATATACATTAGCAAGTTTACTAGTGTTCTCAGTGAATGCACCTATATTTAAGCGTTTTGATCAGCACAGGGGTGTTACATAAATCAAATAATGGTTATATTCTTATAAGTGTTACACTGACTGCTGGTGTGTTTTCACATTCACATTACAAATTAATGTACATGGTTATTTATAATAATTTAACCTACTCTTTAGAAAACATTTAGATTCTCATTTGCATTTTCTATCTTAGTAGCAGATTACTGTAGATTGTGGGAATGGTATAAAGTAAAATCAGTACATTCATCTGCCAACTTTCACATCATTAGTCTGTACTTTCAGCATTTTGCATATTTACCAGCCACTGACGTGCATTCTGAGAAGTCCAGGGCAACCAGTGACCTGTCAGGACATAGCGCAGATATTGAGGTTTCCAACCCTAGTGTCCATTTGTATCCATAATCACTTTTACTGCCACTGGATGCTGCAAAAAGGCATATCAACCGTAAAGTAACTTGTAGTGATCTGGCACTTGTGCAGTCGGTGGAGCATATATTTAAACTGGACTTCTGGCGACTACCAACAAATCTTCAGTGTTACTGACAGATGAAAGAGCTGGGCTCTGCTACTGTGCATACATATGACAATATAGCTGGAGTATTTAGAATATTCTGAGTAGATGTCAGTGGTTTCATTAAGCCCCCCCATCATGACCACCAGACATGTAGTTTGCTATCCCCAGCAACTCACTTAGATCGGTCTGTGACTCACCCTGACCAAAATCAAACAGGGTTGATTTATCCTTGCGTCTTAGGGACCAGTTTATACTTCACGCTCTGAATATGGATGCACATGCATCATGGCTGCCACATGTTCCCAGTGTTCATTTGACGCATGTTCTGAGCATATCCTCAGAAATTAACACGATGCATGCACGAGTTGCAGTCCCAGCAAAAAATTGGGGCGGGGGGGGCTGTGGGGGGGGGGGGGGGGGGTGAGATGTTTGGGATGTTTCTGCAATATGTTCAAGTCTCTATTTACTATCAACATGTGACAGCAAGCCACTTTGCAGACCCTACATGTTTGATGATGATTGATGAATAGTTTGATGTACTGAAGCAAAATTCTGACATACAAATGCATTCATGGTGCTTTTATATTCAAGCGTTGCATATTTCCCATCGTAATGATGCGATACATTTTAAAAGGTCTCACATACCATCTTCTGTACCGTCTTCCCCCCCCCACCTTCACAACAGTATCAGAATGTACAGCAGCATATTTGAGCCACAGAGGGAAAAAAAATAAATTAGGGACACAGTGAAAAGGTCAATTTTGTTATTAAAGTGGAAATTTTGTCTTTAATCTCCTAATTTATTTTGTCATTAAAGAAGACTCATAAACATCATCATAAAATCGACCCAGTTGTTAATCGCTATGTGGTTCTAGAGCTTCCTCCTGAACTGACAGCAGCGACAAGAAGCAATTGCCAGACAAAACACATTAAAGGTATGATATTCCAACTCTCTGAACATTTACAATCCTTAGATTTATATCCGACATCACTTTCATGATGAAATGCATTAAAGTATGCATATTACATTTTACAGGTAAGTCATTAACTTTAAATAATGAATACTGTTAATTACACAAGAGTACGGCACGTTGGTGGAGTGGTAGCACTGGTGCCCCACAGAGTCACATCCCTGGTGTTCCCTGCCTGAAGTTTGCATGTTTTCCTGGTGAGTTTCCACAGTGTGCTCCGGTTTCATTCCAAATACATGCAAGTTTGGGGATTGGTGATGCTAAAATGATGCTAGCTTATGTGTGTGCTTGTTTTCACCTTGCAATGAGCTGAGCCCTGTCCCACCCGTTGTTTCTGCTTCATGCATGCTGGATTAGGTGCATCTCTAGATTGGTACAACTAAGCACCAATTGCATTTTAGTTATTTAATTTTAGTTGGCAAAAAGTAAACTAGTTTCAGTCATCTAAAAGTAAATTAGTCAAACAGTCAAATATCCGATGGAAATCTTGATTAACATATGAATATGCACAGAATATACTGTGTACCTCTAAACTATTAAACTAACATACACTAATGAGCCAAACCATATGTAGTGATTATTGAATATAAAATGAACAGTAGGTGTAGAAAAGATTTACTCCAAAAGATCTTGGTCAGATAATGGCAACTCCGGTCTGTCATCACAGTTTTCTGGCCTTCAACATACCTTAGTTATACTTCTATAAGATTTTACCAAAAACAGCTGGACCAAGCAACACACATTTAATTTCAGCATAGGTTTATAAAGAATGACATCATTATGGACTATGTGATTTATCTGACCATGTGTGCATTTAAATTTTATTCTGATATTTTTTTTTCTCCAGCAATTGAAAATACTGCTTAAAATAATATTAAACACAAAAATTCAAACATTATTTTGCCTGTAATATTGAATTGGTTAAATTCCAAAATAATTTGGGACACTTACATTTAAATAAACCATTGTATCTGTTTTTGTAACAAAATACTTTCAGAGAATCACTCTGTTAGGTTTGCTGAAGGGTAGCATTTAATGGACGAGTCAAATTTTTTACATTAATTCAATATTTCAGAATTCGTACAAAAGAGCCTTTGCTGTGCGGTTTCCAAAGTGTGTCACATGAGTGATCAGACTTTGTAATTGCTTAGCCTGTGTGCAAATTCACAATTACAAAAATTACCTGTAGTCAATTAATCGTAACAGAGAGAATGCATTACATTCACTAACGTACTATTCTAATGATACAAGTGCTTTTACTACATTCTTCATATTTTAGAGGTAATGCTCATAAATATTAAATTATTCCACAAAAACAAAATGAACACAAATTTAGTGTATACAGATTCATATTCAGCATTGAAGCAATGTCGTTTTGCCATGCTGTACATGTACATATTATACTCGTACTAATGCACTTCAAGCACTGATATCCTAAATACATTTTATGTTAGTATTAACAAATGGAGCATCTCATTTTATTGATGATAGCAAAATACCCGCGCTTCGCAGCGGAGAAGTAGTGTGTTAAAGAGGTTATGAAAAAAAAAACGAAACATTTTAAAAATAACGTAACATGATTGTCAATGTAATTGTGTTGTCATTGTTATAAGTGTTGCTGTCTTATATATATATATATAAATACCGTGGCTATTTGTTTGTCTGTCCAGGATTTTAAATCACCTGTAGCTCGCAAACCGTTTCACCTATTGACTTGAAATCTGGTACACATATAGTACGTCACGTCTACTATCCGCTTTATGGGTGATGATTGTATTACTCTTTTTATCTTTATTTTATTTTATTGTAGAATCAACTCCTATCTGCGCACACCAGGGCGGCCGTGGGCGGATGCGTATGGTGTATTCACTCCATGTTATCGTGCATTGCGCTGTCACTGGTATTTTGATAAAAGAATTTGAACAACATATAAGAAGCGTATAAATTATTAAACAGTAAAACATTAACATTTAAGAAGTAAAGTTACATTAAGTACTACTGCAGTGCCTTCGGGTATACCTCATTTTTTGTTTGCCCATTACATGCTTAAATGTATACATTTTTTGGTGTACCTACCCGAGAACATGCGACATATAACCGAGCGTGGGAGAAGCATGGATTTTAAACACGTGTTGAGTTCATCTGCTGGTCTCCCTCGTGGAATAACTGGTAATGTTTGACTAAAATCTACAGCGAGTAAAACGACATTACCTCCTATTTTTTTTTTTTTACGCTCTCTGAGATCTTGCTTTTTTCGGTTCAAGGCTTCATAAGCTCTTTTATGTTGTATGGTGTACTTATCCCAAACCATCATCTTTGAATGTTGCAAGACTTTCGCCTTGTATGTAGATCGGGGTAATTACATTCATTGCATTCCTAGTCTGAATCACAATCTGATTGTATGGGTGGTTACCTGGCACTGTAGGGTTGCCACCCGTCCTTTAAAATACGGAATCGTTCCGCATTTGAGAATGAAATTGCACGTCCCGTTTTGAATCAATACGGGACGGGATTTGTCCCGTATTTTTTTTATCATTTTTTTTTTTAAAGCAGCGTCTCATGCAAATCATCCCACACGCATTTTATGAAGATGCCTCCTTTCCTACTTTTGATTGGGTAATACTTGATGTCATCGTTAGTTTGATTGGTCTTTTTAACTGTCCAGTGAGGAGGGCGGGTCTTTTAAGTAGAGTCTGCAAACTGTTGGCACTGAGATGTGGCACCCGCTGCAGTATGCGTCCCTTATTTTTTTGTATTAAAAGTAGTAACCCTACCTGGCAGGTAACACTTATGTTTGGTCATGAAGTCGTCTAAAATCCGCCACGTGCCCTCTTTTAATTGCGAGAAGCAGATATATATAGCCAAATTCTCGCGCTTCGTTGCGGCGAAGTACTGCTTTTAATTTTTTAAGAAGAAAAGAAAACCTTTTTAAACGGATCGAAAATATACCAATAACAATTTGTTAAGGATCTGTTTTTTTGTGAACCTCGCTTTTCACAGCTGTCGCGCTACGGCGTGTGTTTCGTTTATTTGACAGTATGTAGATCGTGGTAATTACATTCATGGCATTCGTTTTCTGAATCACAATCTGACTGTATGGGTGGTTACCTGCCAGGTTACGCTTGTGGTTGGTCAGGAAGTCGCCTTACATCCGCCACGTGCCCTCTTTCTGTTCCCAGAAGCTGATCATAGAATGGTTTTAATAGTTTACTTTCAAATAATGCAAAGAGTATGCGACACGTGTTTCTCCCTAATTCTGGGCTCATCAGGCATACACACTCACTGCATCCCCTCTCGTGAATCGAATCTCTATCGTTAGCGCCAGAGTTGAAGCCCCTAACGTTGCGGTCAGCAAGTCGGCTAACATCCGCCATGTGCCGTCTTTCAGTTGCGAGAAGCAGATCATAGAATGGTTGAAACTGTTGCCCCTAACATTGCGCCACGGCTTGTGGTTCGTTTATACCTCGTGTCTTCTCATTAAACTTTTATCTCGCGAATATGTTATTGCAATCCGCAGCGGGAGCGTTTCTATAAACTTAATTTAAACTTACATTTTACACCGTGCTTTGTTTCCATTATGAACATGCTTGTATGCTTCACTCGCTCCCTTCTCAATTGTTTAATGAATTTTTTGCTCTTCGCTGTTTGCGGCTCTTCCTTCATTTCTCCCTACTGCGTTCTTTTATCTCGCGAATATGTTATTGCAATCCTTAACGGAAGCATTTCAATAAACTTAATTTAAACTTACGTTTTACACGGTGCTTTGTTTCCCTTATGAAGATGCTTGTATGCTTCACTCGCTCCCTTCTCAATTGTTTAATGAATTTTTTTGTTCTTCGCTGTTTGCGGCTCTTACTTCATTTCTCCCTACTGCATTCACAGTCTTTTCACGTGATTACGTGGGAGGCGTGATGACGTGACACTCAACTCCGCCTCCCACGGCCATCAAGCTGCCGTCCATTACAGTATATTGTGAAAAAAGAGGTTCCAGTTATGACCATTACGCGTTGAATTTCGAAATGAAACCTGCCTAACTTTTGTAAGTAAGCTATAAGGAATCAGCCTGCCAAATTTTAGCCTTCCACCTACACGGGAAGTTGGACAATTAGTGATGAGTCAGTCAGTCAGTCGGTGAGGGCTTTGCCTTTTATTAATTAGTATAGATATAAATAAGTCAAACAGCCACTTTGTTTGAAACATCCCTCAATTTTTTAATTGCTATGTCTATTTTGTTACTGCCACTGTGCTGTATTAGTAAGTGGATGCATGTGAGTTGGTTTCACCTACAACCCTGAGCTGTACTCACCAGTTACAAAAAAGGGTACATGTGCGGAAGAACATGTGTAGATGTGCTCCTTAAAAATCAAAGGACGATTGTGAGGCTTCTGTTCCTTTATCGGGACTACGTAGGACACACTGTATTAAAAGCGATTAATTCCCCCTGCTATTTCATCTCCTGTTACAAATGCATGACACTACAAGCTAAACGCGATTAATTCCCCCTGCCATTTCATCTCCTGTTACAAATGCATGACACTACAAGCTAAACTGTCACGGCTGATGCTGAGTGCATCTGATTGCACTCTCAAAGCTGCACGAATCGGTTTCTAAGTAACTTGTAAAGGGATAAAACTGGAAATAACACATTTTTTTTTATCTTTCATTAATAAGTATTTTCCCCAATTGCACTTAATGCATTAGTATTAGCAGGGTGAATGGAAGCCAGAGTTAACGGTATTGGTATCGGCAAATTACTACCTAGATAACATTACATACCTTGGCATGAATCTCAGGATGGCGAACCTCTAGATGCCTCTTCAGGGTTGTGGTATTCTTACCTGTAAACTTCATTCCACATGGCTTACACTGGGATTTATTTTCGTTAGTGTTGTAATTAAAGTTGGTCTGTATATCTGACCACTTTTTTAGCCTGACAATCTCTTGGGAATTCTGGCTGATGTGATGATTTCCTGATAAGCAGTGTTATCCAATTACAACTGTCCATACAAGTTTTTAAAATTGAACCACTGCATTCATGCTTGTTATTTTCTGGCAGACTGTTATGTGTGATAGAGATGTGCAAAGGGCTTCACATCACTCATTGTCCAGTTGTCTGTTTGCAACATTTTTGTTTTGCTTAGTTTTCATCAGCAATGATTTTAAAAGCATTTGTCTTAGTTTTTGTCATTAATTGCGCATTTTTATTTAGATTTTGTTCTGTTTTCATCACAGAAAAAGGTTGAGGATTTTGTCAAGTTTTTATCAACAAAATTAACACTGTCTTCAAGGTAATGCAATTCAGCAACTGCAGTCATTAAGTTTAACATCCCCTCTGATTAAAAGTTGTGTAATGTGCCAATGGCTTCACATCACCAATTGTGCTATCAGTAATTGTATCAAAATTGAGCTATCTCAACGCTACTGAACACAAGAAAGAGGCCAACACAAAACTGAGTGCCAGTTTATCATAGGGTGCAGATATACAGACACAGTATTCAGGTCGAGTAATCAACCTATGACACATTTTTGGAAAGTACAAATAAAATGCATACAGATATTTCGGATGAAATCAAAAACATCACACCAGCAGTTTCTGGACTGGCATAAGATCCCAACACTCTACTGCTATGAGACAGCAGCATTATCCACTGTGCCACAATGTCACACTTTTTCTAATGCATGCTCAGAGTGATTTACATTTTTTATATTCCGTTTTTTTGTTGTGCTTTCAAGTTTCACAACACCAACCTGACAATATGGATGAAAAGTAGAAACTAGGCTTAGATGGCTGTGTCATGTCATCAAAGTCTAACATAATTCTGAAATCAGTGCACTTTTAATACAGATATTTATACAGAAATGCCAACCTACGCTGCAGAGCTCCAAATCAAACCTGAATGCAATTTATTATTTCTATGTCTGTATCAAATAGTATTATAAGAAACAAAATTTCTGTAGTAGAATACCATTTAAATTTGACTAATATGGTACTGTTTACATGCTCAGTGCACTAGCAATAACCACATCCTGTTTACAGCAGGACATTGTTCATATAGTCACCAAGAAAAACAGCTACCTGCTCATTCTTACCATCTTCATGATAGTTTGGAGACTACCTTCACCTGCCAATTAATGAAGTTAAACTAGTTGCATCTTTACTTTTCTATAACTTGTCGATAAGGGACACAGTTTAAATGGGAGGCAGGTTATATCCACAGATTTAGCAGATTATGCAGTTTCAAACTATCATTTGCACTTGTTGGTAGTGTCTACACCTTAATTTTGTTTGTTGAAAATATTAATATGAAGCATGACAAGGACATTTACTTAAGGATTCCAAGTCTGTAGAAGTTTAAATTAACTAATGCCCTATGTTGACTGGACTTTTCCTCTCCTGGCTTATATACTACCCCTTTTCCTATCTTGTCTTTCTCTCGACTGTGAACAAACAGAGAACACAATTATTGCCAACCACGACAGACAAAACTTTGCAACAATTATCAATCAAAAGGTTGGTCTTTTACTCGTCCAAACAATGGCAAAATGTCCACTCCTTTCTTCGTAGAACTAGATTTCTTCCTAGCCTCTACATCTGTTCTATTGCTGAACTTCTATTGCCTAGGGCAAGGCAGTATTAATAGGTCAACCCTTGTACTACAAAGAGTACCCTACTACCAGAACATATGGACAGATGATCAGCAATAACAGAGTTGGATTATGGGTGCTGCATTGACTTCACCCTTGTTAAGGGACAAGGGAACAAGCAAGATAGCCATACTATAAAACAACAGATTCTTGTTGAAGGAAGACAATTGATAACTGAATATGCAGCAGATGTAATTTTTGTTAGCAAAAGAGGATTATGGTTAAAACTGAAAAACTGAACTGCAATGCAGCCTACAGCCACAAGATGTGAGAAGCCAAGAGAGAAAAAGCATTCTGTACTCCCTTCCACACTTGCCAGAGAAACTCTCCAAGGGTCCGGAAATAATTGGGACAAAGCATCATCTCCACTCAGACACAACATGAATCAAACACATGCTTTTATTCTGAGACTATTGTTTGTAATTTTGTTGTTAGGGTAAAGCCAGCGAATGTAAAAAAAACATATTTTTGGTCAATGGTATTACCTTAGCTGGAAGTAACATACTATGTTAAGGGAAAAAGTCTTTAATTAAATAAACTTACAACAGCTAAATTCATTAGGAAAACTTAAGTAACATTCCATTAACTCAGAACAGTGCCTTACACAGCACTTAGATCATACACACAGGATGATAATTGAGTGCTGGTGAACTGATTTCTTCACAAAGTGCAGATGTTAAGAGACTTGTAATAATGCACACTAACTCATCAAACCAGCTGAACTCTTACAAGAACATTTCAAAGCTAGTCCTAAATGAAAAAATGTTTTCTGTTGTAGATCTTTAGAGGGGTTTTGGGCCTTTTTACATCAGGAGAGAAAAACTATCAAGAAAAATTTACAGTAATATTGTTTTGTGTTGCTGTTCTTGCTCATACTGTATATACTTGCATAAATTAAATTTTCTATTTTCCCTCATGTTATGAAAAAATTGTATTACTCCTTTTATTACAGCAAGTATGCTTGGGTTATTTGTTGAAAAAGTCTTATCGCTACATTAGAACCTTAAACCAAGGACATGAAAGCGGATTTGTTTAGACATCACTACTGTACGAACTTCAGTCATAAACTGAGCAGTTCTCTTCCGAGTACTAACATCCCAGGTAGAGCGTGAAGCAGACCTCCCATAACAGACATATAAACATACCATATAAGGTGTTTTTCATTTGATTTCAAAAAGTATTATATCTGTAAAGGCATGCAGCATTCAATGCAAGTCCAATGTGAAAACCAAATGTGTATCTCCATTGGGCCGCTTTAGATTACAATTTCTGGGCCTGATCCGACAAGGCTAATCAATCACAGACAAAGGGATACTTAGATATGTCTCTGTGATGCACCATTTAAAAATATGGTCAGGGAGCAAAGTGCCATAACTGAGTGATAGAGAACCTTGACGGACAAAACTCTGCACCAATTGTCAACCAAAAGACTGGGCTTATGTGCACCTAAGACATCAATGGGTAAATGTCAACTACCTTTACAGGCTACTGTAAGCACCGGATCTATGATCTCACTACATGCTCAATGCTCTCAGCCCGACAGAAACTTCTACTCCATAGCAGGACCTTTATTGTCTAGGGTGAGGTTGTAACAAAGGCTGGAGTGATCCCCAGTTACTTGGAAGGGTAACCCTGGTGCTAGACTAGAAGAATTGTTACTATTGAAGTTAGTCAAGTGTGCCACCAAGTCCTAACCTTGCTAAAGTAAAGCAAGTTGAATGAATAAGAGAGGAACCATACATAAAAGCCATGGGTTTGTCTTGCTAAAGACTGGAGTTCATGGATCACTAACCATCCAGCAGACTTAAATTGTACTAGCCAACCCGCGGTGTACCATACGCCGCATAATCAGGCCGCTTTTTTAATGATTTTTAAGCACAGGGAAATAATTAACATTTGAAAAATCCGTAATTTAATAAACCACCAAGAAAACGGGAGGAGAGGGGAAGGACGCCCATTACGCCCCGTCCGTCATGCTAGTCTGCTGATTTCTCGTTCAGTATGCACTGCCTGCTCATGTTCCCACCCCCAACTCGCCACCTGAATCGTTTTCCTCTTTGCACAGTCGACACGCACATGTGAGTCACATAGACTTTTCATTGCTGTTTGCGGTTCTGGACGCTTTTTGCGTACTGAGTTGTTCTGGAGTCACAGTTGAGAAACACCTTTTTAATGTCTTTTAAGCACAGGGGAAAAAATGAACATGTGGCCCGTGCTGCTGCTTTGCAGTAAGGAGACAGTGGAAGACTTTGCGTTCGCTTCCCAGTTCCTCCCTGTGTGGATAGCAAATTATCCGCGACAAACAAACTGTTTTACACGCTGCATACCAATCCGCGGCGTAGTATACGCCGCATAATCACGCCGCTTTTTAAATGTTTTTTAAGCACAGGGAAAAAATGAACATTTGCAAAATCCGGAACGCTGCTTTCAGTAAGTACAATGCACACGCATTTAATTTGTCAGCCACTGCTTGCCAGCCGTCTTTTCTGGTTTGGGCTGTTTTTGCAGTGTTACCGCTTGTGCATATTAAATCTTGAAATCCTTCGAGTAACTAATTAACTAACTAACACTCACCCACTCAGTTTGTGTGAAAAAAATGCGCCCGTTCTTCCATCATTTTATTGCAGCCTATCAAAGACTTGCTGATCATGTTTTCTAGACTCAATATACATTGTCATTTCACTCAGCGCGGAGGTGCGCATTCATCTCGGATTATTACATCCTGACTAATCTGCTACATGGCTGCGTTTGAAAAACCGACTTATCCCTGATGAGTTTCACCGGCATTAATGATTAGGAATCTGGTTGGAACAAAACCCTGCAGCCACAGGGGTTCACCAGGACTGAGTTTGGGAAACACTGCTCGACACAGACGAAACCGACTCAGGTGAGGAGTTGGGGCGGGCAAAGTAGTTGCAGCTATTGATTATTCAGTG
This sequence comes from Erpetoichthys calabaricus, assembly GCF_900747795.2. Classification (NCBI taxonomy): domain Eukaryota; kingdom Metazoa; phylum Chordata; class Cladistia; order Polypteriformes; family Polypteridae; genus Erpetoichthys; species Erpetoichthys calabaricus. The sequence continues at coordinate 100,705,114 of NC_041402.2, read as the reverse complement.
TTGTTTGCCTGGGTGTCTGATCTGCGTTGACTGACATGGCTATTTTCTGCGTATCCCATGGTTGTCTTCCGGCAGTGTGAATGCCTCGAGAGACAGGGCGTCCTTGTGTGGTGAGTTATTGCAATTTGTGACCATGTCGCCAAATTTATCCCAATGCTGGCAAACAAAGCCACCAGCCATGTTGCGAAGTTTGAGAGCAACAGTTTCGTCAATGACATTTTTCCAAAAAAACCCGACTGATAGTCAGGTTTTTCGATGGGGGACGCGGTCAGGTGTCGTAACCAAAAAGAATAATGAAAAGTCAACGTGGCTCAGAGGTGCATGTGGACTCATAGCACAGATGAAAGGGACTAACTGGGTGGTTGGTGAGTTTTTGCGTCCGGGCACATGAGCAGGCAGTGTGAATGCCTAGAGAGCGAGGGTAGACGTGGGACGGGGAAAAAGGAGTGTTGGTGGGCGGGGAAACGTCTTCCGTGTTCCTGCAGGACCATCTAACAAGACGCATGTTTGTCGCGGATGCGAATTGCTGTATGTAGCGTGTAAAACAATTTGCTATGGTGCACGCGGTCGTGCGTCGTAAGCGAAAAGTCAACGTGGGTCAGAGGTGCATGTGTACTGTAGCCCAGACGAACATAAATGACGGCGTTTTTTTCCCAGTAGTCGCATCCGAGTTGGTGGGCGTGGCTCTGCGAGTTGTCGTTGTATCCAATGGTCTTAGAGTTGGTGGGCGTGGCTCCTTCCTGCGTGCGCCATGGGCGGCTTACTTGTTGGCGGCTTAGTGAATCCACACCCCTTCCGGCGTGCTTTCCATGGGTGGCTACTTGTCTTCCGGCTTAGTGAATTATATATATATATATGCTAGCAAAACAGAACCACAGTGTCTGAAACATGCAGTACTGAAAGCAACTAGAATGTGTGACCAAGACAAAGAAAGAGAAGAGGTCATAAAAAAAGGGAAGAAAAAATATCGTTGCTTCTGCTTGTGCTGGAAAAAGATGACCCAGAAGGACTGGAGTCAACAGGAACCAAAAAATAAGAACATCTACTTTATTAATAAGAACACCTAATCATTAAATTTTAGTAGTTAGGACAAGGATAGCAAGTGTATTATGGTATTATCATATCACTGCGACTGAAAAGTAATAAAATATAAGTTTCTTCTCCTGATTCCAGGAAGTTCAGAGCAGCTTCTCTTTCTGTCTCTCACTCACTCACACAAAAGAACTGTGTGTGTAGGTGTAAACTAAGTAGACTAGCTTTGAGCAAATGAATGCCACTAGCACTGTACAGACCCGAGAAAGAAGCTAAAGACATTACCCATCTTATCCTCTCATCATCATTCAACCCAAACATTGGTAATTCTGACGATTCTATGATTCACCTTATTCCTGCTTACAAACACATGCTGAAATCTGTAAAGTCAGTCAAAAAGTGGATCAGTGAGGTAATAGAGGAGTTTCAGGGCTACATTGCCTGTACAGATTGGAGTGCCTTCAAAACTGCTACTTTCAACATACATGAATACACTGATGCTGTAACTTCATATGCTGTATTAGTCTTTGTGAATATAGTTGCATTCCAATAAAAGCAATTGTGAAGTTTAGCAATGATGAGCCTTGGTTCACCCCAGATCTCAGATGCCCTGCGCAAGGACATAGAGTGTGCTTTCAGATCTGGCAATTGTGAGGAGTACAGGAAAGCCAAGTATATCTTGGAGAAAGGGATCAAAGCTGCAGGAACAACTGTCTGCAAACAGCAGTACATCAGTCTGGAGAGGCCTTAAATAGGTCACTAACTACAAGAAACAAACAGTTTTGCTAATGCAGTCTGGTTAATCAGTTAAATCAGTTTTGAAAGACTTTGAAAGACAATGGGACAAAGTGAATTCTGATGAATTGAAAGATCAGAACTCATAAGTTATTGAATGTGCCTTTTTTCTATAGGAGTGGAAATGTTCAGGTAAGCTACTGTAAATGTATATTTTGTGTCATTTGTTATTGTCCCTTATTTATACATCTATATGCATCTCTACCCGCCATCCATCTTTACACACATACATACATATATACACGCACACACACACACACTTGCAAATATCCATCTTCAACTATCCTTATATTATGAATAATGAATACTTTATCATTTGGTTTACTGCAGCAAGTGTGAATTGGTTATTTGTTGAAAACAGTCTTATCACCATGTCTGAACCACAACAGAGGAAACGAGTTATTTAAGGTAAGACTTGTATCAATTTATGTTCATAAATTATACAGATCACTTTATAGTTCTGGCATCCCGGCTGGAAGGTGAAACTAAGATCTCGCTCAAATCCAACATTACATACCTGGGTAAGAGCTGAGCATTCTACATACTTCACTGCTCGCAGATCCCGTGCAAATTTTTCTGCCACTTCTGGTGATAATGGCCTCTGTTTGTTTTTAGCAAGTTTTTCTACAATGCTAGGGTCATCTCGGAGGTCAACTTGAGTGCCCACTAGTAGGAATGGAGTTCGTGGACAATGGTGAGAGATTTCAGGAACCCACTGAAAAAAGATGAGGGAAAAGCAAAACAGTTACCAAGAAAAAACAAGCATAAACCAGAATTACCATACAGACAATACAGGTTAAGAATTTTCATATGGCTGCTGCAACTGTAAAAAGCACTATATCCTATGACAGACTTGTCTGCCATATTATCTGTCAGACTAATACTTTATATAAGAATGAACTGTATATTCCTCCAAGAATCACAATATTATTTAATTGCAAAAACTGGTAAATGAAATGGATGGATTATGCAGGGAGATGCATGAAAAAGGAGCCCCAAGCAAGGTAAGAATTACCACACAAGCATACTGAAGTGAAGGTGTTGTGAAGTTCCCATGAACATCTGGTTAGTCCTGTTTCCCTGTCAGAAAGCTGGAGAGAAGACCTGCTGTATACCTTGGAACAGTAACTTTCAATTGTGGAACAGTATGCTTGTACAAGTTCTTTAAAGCAGATGCATGAGGGATTAGTGAAACAGTATTTGTCGAAATGCACAATTTAGCAATTGGTGAAAAAGTGGCATACTACTGGATTTGTGAGCAATGAACCAAAACCAAGTAACCGTTACAGTCATACCATTACCAACACTGCATATGATAATGAAAGAAGATCAGTAAAGTCTTAGGATGGGTGTGCCATTAATGGCTATGTCAGCGTGAATGCCATGATGTGCCTGCTATGTTTTGATACAGTACCAGGTATATTAAATGGTGAACAGTTATCTCATATATATATTTCTCTCTTCTGGTTCATCCTGCCTCCACTTCAAAACCAGTCCCGCCCACACACAGCCGACACGGCATTCCTCGATTCCTATTCGTCGTCTTCCATGTCATGCACTATACTGGCCTGCTGAGCGTAATACATCCAACAAGTACTCGAGGTGCTGCCACAACGGTAAAGTAGCTTTACCACACTTGCGGGAGCCACCTGTGCCTTTACAACAGCTTCTTACACAGCAAACATCAGAAGCTAAAAATTATCATGAACACATTCGAGAATGCAACTCTTCTCTAGCGTTTGCTTCCATGGGTGCACAGATAACTCAACCTCCTGGCCACGGACCATACTGTTTTAAAATACATGGGCAAATTTATCACCAAATCTCTCCACTATATGCTAACACTTCTACCTCTCCAGGATATGGACAGTTGTATGTTTTTGACACAGCGCAAGCCACTAAAGTACGCTTACAAAATAAAACAAATTCTGCATGCAGCGAAAATGTACTTCTCCGGCTAGATTCCATGCTCGGAACCATCAACCCCTTTAATAAATCATACAAACACATGCATGAAATCGCTCAGTCCAATCCAACAGCATCTGTACGAATGGTTTTCAAGGAAAACCCTAGGCAGGATTTACGACAATACAATGCCCCAACATGTCACACCGATGTTGCAGCGATTTTCGTTGGAGAAGATGGCGAACCGCCTACCAAAAGGAACATTTGCATCTATCCCATAGGCAACTCCTGTAAACAGATTTCCACGCTCAATATGAATTGCGATCCTATGGTTTACCCACTTTTATTCCCTTACGGAGACATTGGCTGGCACAAAGATTTACAACATGTTCCCGATAAAAGAACCGCCAAGTGAATAAGGCTTACTCAATGCCAATTTTACGCGTACAGATTAGCAATGAGAAATACATTTAATATTTTGCACTCCAGCGGCAAACTATTCCAACAGTATGTCGTAGATGCGCATGTTAAAACAGAGGCCGCGCGTCTCAACTATCTCAGATTACATCGACAAGATCTGCGCATCGAACTATCCGACGCACTGTAAGCAAACGCTGAAAAGAACAACGTTCGTGTAGGCAAAATGATCATATTACCGTCCACATTTCCAGGAAGTCCAAGATACATGCAACAAAACTATCAGGATGCCATGGCCATAGTATGTAAATTCGGAAAGCCTGATTTATTTATCACTTTCACATGTAATCCTGCTTGGCCGGAAATTCTATATGCACACTGCGTCTTTCAAAAAGTATTTATTTCTTCTTGATTTCCGAATTCCTTTCTCACCGTTTTCCATTTCTATTCATACACAAATTAATAGTACCAAATTAATATACTGATTTTACAAGAGATAAGAATGAAAGATGATAACTGCATCCTCCCTTACTTTTTTACTAAACACGAACAGTACTTGTAAATAATTATTCTAATAGTCCAGCATTTTATTTGTTTATTTGCTAAGCTGTGCTTCAACTATTTATTAACTATTACAACATTGTTTCTTATTACTAGAGATACCATCATATAAGAAACACTTTCAGACAATTTGTTTGGAAGAGTGAGGGAATCAAAGTAAAGGGCAGGTTATCAGCACAGTGGATTTCAAAATCCCAATGCTTAGCATATTTTTAAAAAAATAACGAAGTTCCTAAATACTACAGCACAATTCTGTGATTAAAACACACACAACTTAAAAGCTTCACTTAACAGTTACTTAAACTCACCCAAAGGCTAGTGCAGATTTGTGGCTAAGAGAACTATAGCGAGTATCTAGTATAACAAAAGTGCTACGTTGGTAGGGAAAGCAGAGCTGCAATTTGGAAACAGGACATGGGTGAAGTTCATGGCTATAGCCAACCAACTGGGCAACTGTAAAAGCATAATTCAATTAGGTTTATTTAAAACAGGAATAAATAAAAGCAGGGGAATCGCAGCTACCACTGTAGCCAAAATGAGAGTGGAAAAATTATTACTAAAAACTCTACCAATAATATAGCCATGTTTTGTTTGAAGAAAATTGTCAAGTACAAGCATTATGAGTTGTTGTTATAGGTACAGCTGGGAGAGTCTAAATAGCTTTTCCCTCTAACAATAATACAAGTTAGAATATGAATGTATGAATGTTGTAACATTTAGTTGGTTTCAGGGAGTCACTTCATGGCTTTGAAAGTTGAATTTTAAAATTTTCTTCAAATACTTCATAAAAAGATGCCACATTTTTGTTGGAGCTATAGCACCATTTACAAACTTCTGGTTTCATGTCTTTCAAAAACTACAACTTTCTAGCAAGCAGCAACAAATCTGATTTATTTTTGAAGCTTGTACTGAAAAGAATCCTATGCAATATGATAATTTTAAGCATAGTCATTAGGCCTCAAGATGTAAAACAATGTCCTTTTTAACTGCAAGTAAAACGAAAATCCAAACTGACATAGCTGAAGGTCATGTAGAAATTTTATATAAATACTTATTAAACCATTTTTAAACAGATGCTCCAAAAATGATCCAGTTACTAACAGAAGCAAGGCACTGTATCATTTATTGACCTCATTTTGTAAACAACATTTGACTATTTGATAAAAACATAAGTTATCACAACTTGTTGCTCACTGTCAAATTTGACAGCTGTTCTTCATTGTCTCTAGCCTCTAGCCTCTAAACCTCAAGTCACCTGAATGCAGCTGAAGACCAAAAAAACACTCAGCAGTAGAGATTTCCTCTGTTATGGAGATCATATGGTTGTATCAGGAAAGCCTTGTCTATATTACTAAACCACAGTTTAAAATTTATGCACGGCAGATGCACCAAAGTGCATGCGCACTGCGCCATGGCGCCCCAGAGTCAAACGCAGCGGCTTCCCAGAGTCAGTAGGTGGCGCCCAAACAACACAACCTGTAAACTAAACTTGCTGTAATCCACTGTGCCAGCAGTCTGTGTGGCATGTTTGAATCACATAACGGTCACTCAGTAACAGAGAAACAAAAACGAGCCCGCATTGATAAAAACAATAAACGGAGGCTCCTACAACGCGCTTCACAAACACCAGAAGCAAACAACTCACGGCTCTGAAACGAAACACCTCAAGTAACGGAAATATACAAACGAGCCCGTATGGATAAAAACAACGAATGAAGATGCCTACAACGCGTTTCTGAAACACTACATGAAAGAGAGGCATGGATCCAAACAGAAACTGCACAAGGGCTACAAAGTCGTTCGGTATTCCAACAAAGAAAAAGACAAAGCCAGGAACGACGGACAGACTCTGAACAATTCCGCCAGTTAGCTGAGAACGCATTCTATAATGAGTCCGCTGTTCATGAAAATTCATTGGGATTAATGACTGTCATTTGTAGTCATTGTCATTCACTTAACTTCCTTGAAGAAAAAACTGGCAGTACAACTGATGGGTTTACACGTTGTTGTCAAAAAGGTCAAGTTCAGCAGCCTGCTTTGGATGAATATCAGGAATATTTACGTAAGCTTTTGACTAACAATGTACCCGAAAGTAAAAGCTTTATGGAATGCATTAGATCCTACAATGGTTCATTTGCTTTTGCGTCTACCGGGGTAAATATCAAGCCACCACCTGGGAATGGCCCATAATGCTTTCGTGTGTGTGGACAAATATTGCATCGGATTGGAACAGTGCACCCTGAGCCAAATCAACAACACAAATTTGCCCAAATGTACGTGTTAGATCTAGATGACGCAGTTTATCAACGAATGAACCTTCCTGAAAACAAGCAATGCACAGAGCTCATAATGAGAAACGTAGCTGAAGTCATAAACAATCACCCATTAGCAAACTCTATAAAGATGCTACATGAGGTTGAAAAAGAAGCCAATACAAAAGCACAGGCGGACGGTGTGGCACCAACTAAAATTGCCTTAGTGCTAATAGAGGACAAAGAACACGATCCAAGACGATACAATGTTCCCATCGTTAATGACGTGGCAATTGTGTTTCAAAGTAAAGACGGTGAGCCTCCATTTCACCGCGATATTGTCATGCATTTACGTCCTGATGGAACCAACCAATCTAAATTCCAACGCGTGGACATTTGTTTTCCTAAACTAGATACTTTGACATGCCCCATTTTGTTTCCAACTGGCCAGGAAGGATGGAGTGCTGGAATTTGCAGATATAAAAAAAAAAATCAAGCACAGAAAAGATCACGGGTATCAATAAAAGAATATTATTCCTACAGACTCTCAGTACGAGACGAGTTTAAATCCATTCTCAATGCACGAAAGCTAACTCAACAATACATAGCTGATGTTTACGTTCGAGCAGAATCAAATGATCTCCAATGGATTAAAAACAACCAACCTGCTCTGAGGGCCGATAACTACAAGTTGCTGATGGAGTACGTAAATCGTGATGCGGACGTGGTGGATCACCCTGCTGGAAAAGCGGTTATTTTACCATCTAGCTTTCAAGGCAGCCCACGTAATATGCAGCAGCATTACCAAGATGCAATGGCTAATGTTAGAAAGTTTGGCAAACCTGATCTATTTATCACTATGACTTGCAATCCTAAATGGAAAGAAATTACAAATAATCTTATGCCATGGCAAAAAGTAGAACATCGTCCTGATTTATTCGCAAGAGTCTTTAGACTCAAACTAAACAACTTGCTGGAGGATATCAAGAAAAAATCTCTATTTGGGACTGTTACAGCAATTATCCACGTTATAGAGTTTCAGAAGAGAGGTTTGCCGCACGCACATATTTTGATAATCCAAGATGATTATTCCAAAATTCGCACAGAAAATGACATCAATAAAATAATAAAAGCTGAAATTCCACACCGTCACAATTCTTCACGTCTCTTTCAAATTGTTATCAGAAATATGATCCATACACCATGTGGCAATACAAATCCAAACAGTCCATGTATGGTGAATGGCAAATGTTCTAAGGGCTTCCCCAAAGATTTCCAAGAGGTTACACTTGGAAACGTCAACGGATATCCTAAGTATATGAGAAGGCAGACAAATGAATTGCAAGTTGTAAAGGTTGTAACTACTCCATACCAGGGACAACTAATTCAAGAACAGCAAGCCATCTTTACTCAAAATGTTGTTTATAAAGAGATATTTGATTAACTATTTTGTTTTTACCATTTTATGAATGTTTACTTTCCAAAATACTTCATTTAAACCTTTCCACTCCGATATTTGTTTTACTTATAAGTTCAACAACTCAAAGACATTTTGGACTTACATGATGTTACAAATTACAATTCCATTTTTGTTTTAATAAATTGGTTAATGTTAGTACAAGTGTCTATATTTAATTCAGTGAATACTTTACAAGGACGCTCCCACCCTCCATCACTTTTCATTCCGGACGCAGGATGCACCGAGGCGCATGCGCACAGCCCCTCAGCGCCCCAGTCAAACCCGGCGGCTTCCCAGAGTCAGTGGGTAGCACCCGAACAACACAACCTGTAAACTAAACTTGCTGTAATCCACTGTGCCAGCAGGCGGTGTCAGCAAAGGCAAACTAATCACGGCTCCACAAAACGAAAACGCTTTAGTACAGATATGCTTATTTAATTCTATGACATTTCCCCGGACGCACCCACCCTCCATGATATTTCATCCATCCAAATATCGGATAGAACGGAAACTGATTGCCAGTCTTGGATTTGCGATTCTTTTGAGAATCGCGGGCTTACTGGTTAACATAGATTAAGTAATTAGCCAAGGCTGTGAAACAGAAGAACTAATTTTCAGGGACTGAGTACCTCTTAAGCATATGTGTTGCTAAAATCTAATCTAGATGACACCTGTATTGGTTTACACTTCTGTAAAGATTTAAAACTACAAGAACAAAGTAAAAATATTTACCTTTTCACGAACATTCTCAAATGAGGAGGGAGAAACAACAGAAAAACATACAAGGAAGACATCAGTTTGTGGATAGCTTAGTGGACGAAGCCTGTCATAGTCCTCTTGCCCTGTAAACAAACAGTAACAGAAAATATAAATGAATGTTACAAAATAGGCATTATAAAATAAAACCGGAAATGGAAAGGAATCACTAGAAAATGGACCAGTGACTGACAAAAACATTACTTACCTAGAATGGGTTGCCATATCAAAACAGCAATTTTACAAATAGGGTATTTAAATCTTTAAACAACCAATTTAACCTTGTTACATATGCTAAAAGTACAACAAATTTGATTCATTTATTTAATAAATAAATATTCAATACAAGGTGGCAGAGTCACATGGCTACGAAAAAACTGCTGATTTTTAGCTCTAAGGACCTAGCTTGAAATCCCAGAACAAACAATTCCCACATAGACTGTAAACGTTCACCACATATCCACAAAACTGCCTGGGAAAAATTTCACTTCATCTCACATACAATGCTGTGAAAAATCCATTTGTCCTTTTCCTAACAACCTCCGTTTTGCATGTTTTACACAACATGTAATGTTAAAGAAAGGGAACCTGGGTGAACACACAACACAGGTATAAAATAATTACTTTCTTTATTAAAAGGAACAAAGTTATTCATGTCTCCTATTGCCCAGATGAAGAAGCAAATTGCCCCTATAGTTACAATATTTAATTGTAGCACCTCTGGCAGTAACAATCACTACTTTATGCCTCATACAATTTAAAATCAATTTTTCACATCACTGTTCATAAACTTTAGCCTACTTTTCTTTGCAGAAATGCTTTAATTCAGCCACATTAGTAGGTTTGTGAGTATAAACTGCTTGCTTAATGTTCTGCCACAGCATCTCTGTTGGGTCTTCAAATCAAAACCTCCACTATGCAAACTCCAAATCTTTTATTTAAATTTAAATTGTACACTTGCTTTAGTGTTTTGGGTCACTGTCCTGCTGAATAAACCAATCATATTTCAGTTTCAGGTCACAGACAGATCACCATGCATTCTACAGACGAATATTCTGGTAAAGTACAGAATTTATGCTTCCTTCAATTATGGCATGTTTTCTAGGTCCAGAGGAAGTAAATTATCTCCATACAATCACACTACAATCACCATGTTTTACTGTGAGCGAGCGAAGTGAGCAGGGGGAAAAGCCCCCTAGTAATCTTAAATATCATTGGTGTTTTTCTTTAGACAGGGTAGTTTTGACAGGCCAGCCTATTCTTAGAAGTCACTCCTGGTCCAAATGTTCCCCACTTGGTGATAAGCGATTTCATGTTGGTGCAGTGGCGCTCAACAGCCTTACCAACTGCTTTATAACACTTTCCTGATTGACACGTTTCAAGAACCTATTTCCTTATCTGTTGAGAAAGTTTCTTTGGTTGAGACAGTGTTTTTCGCAGACACTTTGCAGTGACAACTTCACTGAAATGGGAAGATTTGAAATTGCAATGGTTGCATTCAGATCTGGTTGTGTTTGGTCTGGAAAGTTTAGTTACAATTTAACTTTGGTCAATTATTTGAGTAACTAACTAAGGGGGGGGGGGGTTATTTTTTCACAAGGGCAATACAGATGTTTGTTAACTTTATACCTTAAATATATTAAGCAGTACTTTATGAATGCTATTACATGTTCACTCTGATTTTTCTTTATGTAATAACAGATTTTTTTCTACAGATGCCAAGCCATATATTGTAACAATTAAAAAAAAAAAAAAAGAAAAAAGAAAGGGGGGCAAATACTTCTTCACTGCTCTATATGTGTATGTAAAGATAAGCCGACTTTGCACAAATGCCGTTGTTTAAAGGTTGTTTAATCATCAAGCAAATTTAAATGAAAAGTGAATGTGTTTTAAACACCTAAAAAATGTCTTTAATTTGAAAAGGTGAGATTGAAAATGGCAAAATTATTGGGATATTGTAACATTGTAAAAAGTATTTTTGGCACAAATACCAAAGGATCACACTACTCTGCCTCCCAGGAAAAGCCAATACAAGAATGATGAAAGGAAGAATGCATGTAAAAATTTCATCCTGAACATGTAACAGTGGAAAAAGTATAACCCCAAATCAGAAAAAGTTGGGACAGTGTGGAAAATGTGAATATAAAAAGAAAAAAGCAAGTTATAAATTCTCCTCAAATTTTATTTCATTGCAGACAGTATGAACACAAAATAATTCATGTTTTTTTTTGTCAACATCATTTGATTTGTAAATAAATAAATATCCATTCTTGCCATTCAGGCTTGCAACACATTTCAAAAAAAGTTGGGACAGTACAGCATTTACCACTTTGTACAGTTCCCCTGTCTTTTAACAACACTTAAAAGACGTTTAGGCATTGAAGAAATCAAGTGACTAAGTGTTGCAGGTGTTAGTTTGTCCCATTCTTCCTGCAAACAACGTTTTAGGTGCGCAACAGTACAGGGTCTTTGTTGACGCATTTTTCGTTTCAAAAAACATTCTCTATAGGAGACAAATCAGGGCTGCAGGCAGGCCAGTCAAGCATCCGCACCCTCTTCTTACGCAGCCATGCCTTTGTTATGCGCGCAGTATGTGGTTTGGCATTGTCTTGCTGAAATAAGCATGGGCGTCCCTGGAAAAGACGTTGTCTTGAAGGCAGCATTTGTTCCTCCAAAACTGAGATATACTTCTCAGCATTGATGGTGCCATCGCAGAAGTGCAAGTTACCTTTGCCGAAGGCACTGACACAACCCCATACCATGACAGACCCTGGCTTTTGGACTTGTAACAGTCTGGATGGTCCTTTTCCTCTTTGGTCCGCACCACACAGCGTCCATTTCTTCCAAAAAAGATGTGAAAAACCGATTCGCCTGACCACAATACACGTTTCCACTGCACAATGGACCATCCCAGATGCCTCCGAGCCCAGAGAAGTTGACGGCGCTTCTGGACACTATTTATGTAGGGCTTCCTTTTTGCACAGTACAGTTTTAGCTGGCATGTCCTAATGTAACTACGTACTGTAGTGCTTGAGAGTGACTTCCTGAAGTAGTCCTGAGCCCACGCAGTTATATCATTTATTGATGAATGACGGTTTTTAATGCAGTGCCATCTGAGGGCTTGGAGATCACGGCTATTCAGTTTAGGCTTGCGCCCTTGGCCTTTGCGCACGGTAATTTCTCCAGATTCCCTGATTCCTTTCACTATGTTATGCACTGTAGAGGGAGAAATGCCCAAATCTCTTCCTATCTGTCTTTGAGAAACGTTTTTCTTCATCATTTCAAAGATTTTTGCCCGCACTTGGTGGCAAACTGGCGATCCTCTGCCCATCTTTGCTCCTAAAGGAGTAGGCCTTTCCTCGATGCTGCTTTTGTACCGAATCATGATTGCAATCACCTGTTAACATCACCAGTTTCAAATCACATCATTATTTAGTTATTATACCTCATTACTACCCCTTAATTGCCCCCATCCCAACTTTTTTTGAAATGTGTTGCAAGCCTGAATGGCAAGAATGGATATTTATTTACAAATCAAATGATGTTGACAAAAAAAAAAAACATGAACTTTTTTGTGTTCATACTGTCTGCAATGAAATAAAATTTGAGGATAATTTATAACTTGCTTTTTTCTTTTTTTATTCACATTTTCCACACTGTCCCAACTTTTTCTGATTTAGGGTTGTATTTGTCACTCGGTGACACAAGTAGATAATCATATATTCATATGGTATCTTTGCAAGTTTATCAAGAGGATCAAATTCTGAGGCTGTGGCTTTGAGCAATTATGTTCCTGGTATTGAGTTTACATAACTAGCATTAAGTAAAGTCAACTTAAAGTAAGAGTGGGTATGAGCATTGATGTGTCTCATCTCCTCTCCTGGTGGTTATTTTCATAGATAGAAACATCAAGGTCTAGCAGAGGCTTAGACAGTTTAGAACAACTGAGAATTATACTTCTACTCTGTGATGAGGCCAAGAACACATCATTACCAGCAGATTGTGATCTCTGGCATACACATCCAAGTTAAATATTGTGCAGTCATGCTGAAAATGAACACTTCCAAATTTGGGTTACTCATCTACTAGAAACAGGGAACTGAACCTTGCAAGATAGGGAAAAACACCTGTGAGATGGCATTTTTATGAAATGTACTAGACTATAATAAAGAAGGTTGAGGTAAGACCTTAGACCAAACTTTTGTTCTATGTTCTTTGAAAAGCAACCAACAACTAAACCTCTGTTTAAGTATAACAGCCCAATATGAGGTTTCTGTTAATACTTGCTGCACTGATTTTCTGTTAAGTGAGCGAGTAAGGAGCTAGCAATAAAGGAGGACATGGAAAACAACCCTTGTTTCACTAGACTGACAGAATAAAGTTTAGGTTGCTTATAGCTAGGATGTGCCATTAGTAAATGTATACTGCATTGGGTATACAACCAAGGCTTACTGAGAGTAGACCCAGAACACAAGGAAACCTCTCAGCTAGCAGCGAGTCCCTGTTGTTGCTGGGGTTATTGTGGTGTGGTCTGGTCTGGTCTGCTAGGCTAAACGTGGTGTATTGTCATTAAGACTGACACCAGGACAAGCAGATGGAAACAGAATCATGTAGAATAATTATAAAGTATTAAGAGAGTTTTAGGTCAAAAAGCTCATCTGAACAAATTAATTTTCGACAAATTCCACATAAAAAACTGAGGCGCACAAGGTAAAATTCACATTAAGAATTAATGGAATGCAAGCATGCACCACTGCTTAGTTTCATTACAATGATTTAAAGCCCCAGCCAATGAACACACATCTGCTTATATAATACGCTACCGTGGCTGTTCGTTTGTCTATCCAGGATTTTAAATCACCCGCAGCTGGCAAACCATTTGACCTATTGACCTGAAATTTGGTACACATATACCACATGACCTCTACTGACCGCTTTCAGGGTGATGATTTTTTTCACTCTTTATATTTTTATTTTATTGTAGAATCAACTCTTGGCAGCGCGCAGCATGGCGGCCATGCGGCGCATGCATATGGGTGCCATTCTCATCCCTACCACCTTCGCTGTCCCTTCCCCTACCTCTTCATAGTCTTCAATCTGCCTCAAGAATGATTTAAGATAAGTGCCAGCTTAAGAGAAAAATTAAGAAAAATGTACTAAGTAATTGCAACACAAAAACTGACTTAATCAGTTTTAACGCAAAAAGATGTTGACAGAAGAAGAGAAGCAGCGGGCCACTAAAGTGGAGAAAGCAAGCTGCTCAGGAAGCAGCAAGCGCTGAACTGACCTCGCTGCACTATTCTTTCCTCTGCATGTCCTGGAGTACAAAAGAAACACCACCGTACAGCAATATGGAGACTGGCAAGATCGGGGGGAAAGCAAAAAACAAGCGGTCACTGATTACAACCGCAAGTTGTTATGCGAATGAACATGAATAATCCATGCCACAATGTTTTCCGAAATGTACTATACAGGTTCATAAAATAAACAATTCCAAATATCATATATATCTATGTCTCTTTTTTTCGTCAGTGCGGCTTTGACATCATGGACCATAAGGTGCATACAAATTCAGCGTGAGCAGGAACAGTCAATAAATAAAACAAAAAAAATCAAGTAACAGTGATACACGAAGTAGGCAGATTCACCAGCGTTTGTGTGTCAGCTTTAATCCATCCAGATCAGAGAATGTCCATTTCCATTGCCTCAAAACACCACTCACATCTACAGTTATTCCCAGTTGCAAATAAAAACTAACAGTGTCAAGATCCCTGGGGGGTGGTAGTATGTATTGTGATCGTGACTGAGAGAATAAAAGTGAAGAGAAAAAAAAAAAAACAAAAAAAAAAAACATGCTAACTTTTACAAGTACTATAAATGAACTACGGCTGTTACAGACGCAAAACAAATATATGTGTTTATTGTATAACTAGTCATTTAGCCCGTTACAATAACGGGCGCTAGAGCAGTAGTGCATAAACATTAGTAGGAACAGTCTATATTAAATGGCAAGAGACTTTGACCTCATACTTTTTGTTGGTCGTATTTTTCTTTCTTTCAGCCTTAATTTTGTTGATGTTTACTTGCTGAGCTGACCGTTCTTCGTGGGCTGCCGCCGTCTATTGTGTGTCTTTAATTTTCTGTGACAGTAATACTGTCTTGTACGTCTGCTGGCTTGTACGTCCGTAATATACCTTTAATTTTCTCTGGTGGTAATAAAGGCGTGCGCGTCAGTAATACGCCTTTAATCTCTCCTCTGACAGTAATTCTGGCTTGTATGTGGCTGTAATATGAGTCACTGTATTGTGTACCTTTAATTTCCTCTCGCAGTAATACTGGTTTGTATTTCCGTAAAACACCTGTAACTTTCTCTGACAGTAATATCGCGCATCGCACCGTGCCCCGCGCATGCGCACTTCACCAGAAGACACACACACACCTGGACGCACACAGGGATTTTATTAAAGAGGATATTAACAATAAGAGCAGCTCACTACTCAAAATGGTAAATATAGGAGACAGTGAAGATCGAACCGGGGGACTCTTGATTACAAGTCAGCAATTCTTACTGCTGTGCCACAGAAACTGTATCATCCTTGAACCTTTTGTGAAAGTGTTTATTTGATCTTTGGACTACAGGCTTTACATATTATATAGTTTATGCCTACATTTTGTCATTTATTACTAAAATATGAAAAAGGTTCTGTTTTAAAAATGTGTTTACACAGATTGTAGAAACGAAACACACATGAAATGCATGTGTTCCAAATAACAATCTATTATTTCCACTCTAAAACTTCAGCACTTCACTCCCAGATAATCAAGGCATGAGCTGGGAAAACTTTGTGCCCATTCTGCGGTGGTGGGGGGATGGAAGAGTAGGCTGCTTTCTGCTTGTCTTGATCGGCACATTTACAAGACAAAAGACACTGACGGAGAGGTGCGAAGGGATTTAAGGTGGGCCGGATTTACGAGTTTTTTCGTAGGCTTTGGTAATTCTAGCGTTAAACAGTGATAAATTGGGAAACAAGCAACGGGTGTTTTTTTTTTTCCACCTCCTCTTTACTCGAGCAGCCGCTGGCTTGCTGCTGTGTGACACGTGATCTGCATTTCGTGCAGCGCTTCGAACATTTAAAAGCCTGTACAGCACCTGAATATTCAATCTCTTTTCGCTGTTCTGTTATTTTCCCCGCGAGTAATATTTTCAGTTTGTTTGTGCCAATGCAATCTTTACTCTCATTTTTTGAGACTTGCAAATTTTCCTACTTCCATTACCTCTAACCTGCTCTGCATGGGTATCATGGGACTTGTTTCTGAAGGTTGTAAGTATAATGTGACTTGTCCGTCTCGCAGGAAGTGAAAGTGTCTCTGTCTCTCTTCAAAAGATCACATCTCATCCCTGGGAAAAAAAGTCTCATCTCGTTGCAAGTTTTTAAAATTTTTTTATAATAGAGAGATATGTGTATATGTAAAAATGATATACAATTTTCTTTTGTTTGCTAACCCAATCATTGGTTACTAGATACAAATAAAATGGTGCCAAACTACAGACATTGCATTTACATTGTAATCTTAACAGCACCAAAGTTGAGCCAGAAAATGTTGCATGTGTACTTCATATAGGCCTGCCAGCCCTATAAATATATTTATAGGTTTGGCAGGCCTATAATAAAATATATTTTAAGTTGACTCAACATAGAGGTGGCCTATAATCTGCATACAACCTGGAAAAGATCTCATCAGTTTTATTAAGAGGAAAAATGGCAATTTTTTGCCTCGAACTGTACATAACGGATTCTTAGTTTACCATTATCTCTTTTTATTCACTTGTGAATGTTACGTTCAGCACAGTGGTACACTGGCTGTCAGTGCTTTCTCAGAGTTCCATAGTCCTGTGTTTACATCTTAGCATGCAGAATTTGACTTATTCTCTTTTTAATGCCTGTCTACCAAAAATATTTTCAATTACTGGATTTTGTTACTGACCCCGATTCCCGTGGCTGGAATGTTTGTTTTAATTTAAAAGGTTATTTTTGAGGGAAAAAAAAAAAAAAAAAAAAAAAACACTGTCTTGATGCTTGCATTCGCAGAAGGGAATTTAAAAAATTCAGTTATATAAAAAAAACAAAAAAACAACCACAGACACACCTATCAACAAAAGCATTCAAAGTTCCACTAAATTACTAACCCCTACTTTCTCTGCTGTTTTTTTTCCCCATTTTTCTGTGGTGGCGATCTGTGCCACCACCAACTGATCAAAGCAACATGCAGTCCGTACACTGATGGATTGAAGGCCAGATGTCCACATGACCATTATCATCCAATTCTTCCACGTGAACCCTGAAAACCATGAGGACTGATTTAGATCATTTATGTTTCAGGGGTTCTGGGGACCCCCTGTGGCTACAGGTTTTTGTTCCAACCAGCTTCTGTTTTTAATTGAACTCCTGGGCTAATTAAGTGAACTGATATTTCCCAAGTTCTGTGTTTAGGGAACAATATATTAATTAGAAAACTAAGCTTGCTAAAAAAAAAAAAAAAAAAAAATTAAAATGTACCAAGCAGTTATATAGGAATAATGTATTTTTTTTCTTTTTAACAGTATTTTCATCTTGATTTTCATTCTACTTTTCAAGGTATTCTAATTGTTTAATTAATCCATTATTTACTAATCAGTGGGTCTGACGCTAAAGTAGTTGCAGCCTTTGATTATTCAGTGTGTTGTTTTCCAGCATGTCCGATCTGCTCATTTTGTCATTATTAAGATACAATGAAGGGGGGAAAACTGCACAGAGAAAGGGAAAAGTATAATGAAATCAACAAAGTTAGTTAAGCATTTAAATCTATAGCAAAAGCAGAAATTTTATAAATGTCTTATAAATGTAAAAATCATGCTGCTATGCTTTTCTGAATGTCGAATAAAAGAAAAAAAAATACCAGCTAATTAAAGGAGATCAGTGCTATCAGGTGTTGTCACTGATTAGGAATCTGGTTGGAAAAAAAACCTGCAGCCACAGGGGGTCCCCAGGACCGAGTTTGAGAAACACCGTTAGATAGAATGCCCAGTGGGGGCTGGTTTGTGTCATGGCCTCAGAACCCCTGCAGATTTAGTTTTTTTTCCCTCTAGCCCGCGGGAGTTTTTTTTGTTTTTTTCTGTGCTCCTGGCCATCAGACCTAGCTATATTCTTTGTTACTTAGTATTGCCTAATTTTTAAATATTTTTTTCTTCATCTTGTAAAGGACTTTGAGTTACATCATTTGTACGAAAACGTGCTAAATAAATAAATGTTGTTGTTGTAAAGCAATGTTAGACAAACATACATGTGTTTATACACAAATAGACAAGAGTGAAAGAGAACACTCACCAGCAGTATCAAAGAGTCCTAAAGTGTACGGTTCCCCTCCAATCATCACAGTCACTGCATAATTATCAAATACCTGAAAAATTAGAAGAATTATTAAAAATAAATAAAAAAAACAGGTAACTATAAAACTAAAAGAACTCCAATCAAAATCAAACAGACAAAACTGGTTCTTACCGTGGGGACATACTCTGATGGAAACTTGTTTGTTGTGTAAGAAATGAGAAGACAAGTCTTGCCAACAGCTCCATCTCCTACCACAACGCATTTTATCGTCTGCATCTTTCAACGGATGTCCTGTGTAAAATCTTGTTTAAAAAAAAAAAAAACAACAAAAAAAAACCACTTAGTAGAACACACTATTTTGATGCCTACATTTCCTAGTAGTCCTGTATAATCCTACAGGTGCTGGTCATTAAATTAGAATATCATGACAAAGTTGATTTATTTCAGTAATTCCATTCAAAAAGTGAAACTTGTATATTAGATTCATTCATTACACACAGACTGATGAATTTCAAATGTTTATTTCTTTTAATGTTGATGATTATAACTGACAACTAATGAAAGTCACAAATTTAGTATCTCGGAAAATTAGAATATCAATTAAGACCAATGCAAAAAAGGATTTTTAGAAATGTTGGCCAACTGAAAGGTATGAACATGAAAAGTATGAGCATGTACAGCACTCAATATTTAGTTGGGGCTCCTTTGGCCTGGATTACTGCAGCAATGCGGCGTGGCATGGAGTCGATCAGTCTGTGGCACTGCTCAGGTGTTATGAGAGCCCATGTTGCTCCAATAGTGGCCTTCAGCTCTTCTGAATTGTTGGGTCTGGCATATTGCATCTTCCTCTTCACAATACCCCATAGATTTTCTATGGGGTTAAGGTCAGGCGAGTTTGCTGGCCAATCAAGAACAGGGATACCATGGTCCTTAAACCAGGTACTGGTAGCTTTGGCACTGTGTGCAGGTGCCAGGTACTGTTGGAAAATGAAATCTGCATCTCCATAAAGTTCGTAAGCAGCAGGAAGCATGAACTGCTCTAAAACTTCCTGGTAGACAGCTGCGTTGACCTTGGACCTCAGAAAACACAATGGACCAACACCAGCAGATGACATGGCACCCCAAACCATCACTGACTGTGGAAACTTTACACTGGACCTCACGCAACGTGGATTCTGTGCCTCTCCTCTCTTCCTCCAGACTCTGGGACCTTGATTTCCAAAGGAAATGCAAAATTTACTTTCATCAGAGAACATAACTTTGGACCACTCAGCAACAGTCCAGTCCTTTTTGTCTTTAGCCCAGGCGAGACGCTTCTGACGCTGTCTCTTGTTCAAGAGTGGCTTGACACAAGGAATGTGACAGCTGAAACCCATGTCTTGCATACGTCTGTGCGTGGTGGTTCTTGAAGCACTGACTCCAGCTGCAGTCCACTCTTTGTGAATCTCCCCCACATTTTTGAATGGGTTTTGTTATACAATCCTCTCCAGGGTGCGGTTATCCCTATTGCTTGTACACTTTTTTCTACCACATCTTGTCCTTCCCTTTGCCTCTCTATTAATGTGCTTGGACACAGAGCTCTGTGAACAGCCAGCCTCTTTAGCAATGACCTTTTGTGTCTTGCCCTCCTTGTGCAAGGTGTCAATGGTCGTCTTTTGGACAACTGTCAAGTCAGCAGTCTTCCCCATGATTGTGTAGCCTACAGAACTAGACTGAGAGACCATTTAAAGGCTTTTGCAGGTGTTTTGAGTTAATTAGCTGATTAGAGTGTGGCACCAGGTGTCTTCAACATTGAACCTTTTCACAATATTGTAATTTTCCGAGATACTGAATTTGGGACTTTCATTAGTTGTCAGTTATAATCATCAACATTAAAAGAAATAAACATTTGAAATACATCAGTCTGTGTGTAATGAATGAATCTAATATACAAGTTTCACTTTTTGAATGGAATTACTGAAATCAACTTTGTCATGATATTCTAATTTTATGACCAGCACCTGTACATTGAACTATACCATGCTAAACTACACACATTCCTACAAACCAAGAAGTTGTACTGCCTATGCAAAACATAAGAAGAAGAATATATACTTGTGTAATCATGGACATTCTGGTCTATTATTCCAATGTCGGTACAGTGTTTGGTACCAATTTACACGATATCTTTACATCCCTTACTTTAATCTGAAATTTATTCAATAATAGAGAAGGAAAAAATATTTCTTCAAAACGAGTACAGCAAACTACTGCATTACGTTATAAAGAAAAATGCAACTTCATGAAGACAAATTCTAAAGGCCCAATATCAGCAACTGAATTTTATGGAGTGGGGTGGGGGTGGATTTTGGGTTTCCCCCAATGTCACAACAAATGAGAAGGATTTCACCACAGAGTTCACAAAGAATTATATGATTGGCAGGAATCACCTGATTTAACAAACATGTTGTGATGGGCAGCCGCAGCCATTACCCAGTCAGGACACCAGCTGGATGGAGGTAGTAGGGGAGAGAGCTCCTGCATGGCACTGCCTTCCCTAGGTCACTAGAGGGCAGTCCTCCTGGGTGGCTATAGCACCACAGATTCCTGCAGGGCATGCTGGGAGCTGGAGTTTGGTACAGCCCACTTGGGTTCAAATGGGGTCCACCAGGGGGAGCTACAGAGCCCTATATTTCACCACTCCTGGGAGTGATTCCAGATCTGATTAATGAGCCACCTTGAACAACCCCAGGACCAACATAAAAAGGAGCCACCTCACTCTACTTAGCGCGCCAGAGTCTGGTGGAAGAGGATGAAGCTTGCCAGAAGACAAGTGGAGGCGGAACGACAAACAGAGAAGAAAGGAAGAAGGGACTGCATAGATGGTGCTTGGTGTACTGTGCTGTTGAGGGGAGTGAGCAAAATCTGCTTCCTGTGTGGAAATAAACATGTATTGTGCTGAACTCGTGTCTCTGCCAGATTGTGTCGGGGTTGGGGCATCTGGAGAGCCCCTGGCTTCCACAATGTACACATGCTAAATTTATTCACGGATGCTTTCTTTTAAGTAACTGAAAAATAAATACTGCTTAAAAAAAAAATCAATACCAAACGTATATTAATGTTTTGTCACAAACTACTCAATACCAAGATAATACATGATGTTTTAACAATACTTTTTTTTTTTTTTTCATACCAGGTTCATCAATATAAAAAAAATTGCTGTCATTTTTGTGACTTTTGCATCAGCATGTAAAGGACAGCTAGTTAAGAACACTTATGATGAGTAATATTTAAGTCACATTAATTCAAATTTCAAATGCTACACACCAGATACTTTAATTTTCCAAATCTTTTCTTCCATTTTTAAGTCTGTCCCAATTTTAAGGCTACCTTTGAAAAAAAAAAAAAATCAATCTTTGTTGCACGGTCTTAAACTTACATGACATAAGCGATCAGGCTTGGTCATTGAAATGGACTGAATGTAAGTGCCTAAATTAGTTTAAAATATAAATTAATATATGGCCAATGTGGAAGTTTTGAAACGGTAAATAAACTCATTTTATTTTGGAGTGATGTATGTAGTCTGATCTGTGTGAAGTTGCTACACCACACAAGGTCAAATTCTGTATTATGTACAGTGCAGCAGGGATTGGCACTAGCTCCCAGAGATCCTGAAATGGATGCACTGGATATTAATGTAATGGTTGGATTCATAACAACTTAAGCATAAATGCAAATCTCCACTCCTTTGCCACAGCAGTGCAAACCTTGGTGCTAAAAAGCAAATAATCTTGTCTCTTGCTTAACTGACAACTAATTTACTACAATATCACACTCTTAAATCTTGTATGAAACATGTATTTTTTACTTCAAAACTAATTCTATAATGGCATAAAAGTAACAACAACAAAAATCTTTTTATTGTTGGAAGCACACCAGTATTTTTCTGCTCTATTAAATTAAACCATGCAGGATTTTTAATTAACAGGCAGGGTTACCCAAACTACAACATCAAAATACAAGGACTGTAATACAATTTGTTATTTAAAAACATTTTTGGGTGCAGAGTTTTACAAAAATGTACAGTGTATTTTAAGACACTGTTTATATGTGACACATAGGATTATGACCAACAACTTAGCTAAAATAATGCAAATTATATCATTAACAGAACAGGGCAAGTGACTGCATTCTTTGTGGTATTAAGAAAGAAATCTTTTCCTGCATACGGCACATGATACTCTGCAGCATACCCTTTTCTATGAATTTCGGAAATGCATATACCCAAAAACCCATATGATCAAACAAGCTGGTACTCCGTTCCTGTAGTTGTAGAGAGCCTACAGTACATTTTAACAGCTATAGTATATTCTCCACAAATATCACTGACCTGATGCATAATACACTAAAAGTGGTTATTTCTGCACATTAAGAAATCATGTTCATAATCTAAACTTAAGTATGCGGCTTTCACATAAAGAATGCAAACTGTATTGTAGTAGCCAGCATATTACCGTGAAGACAGGTGGGGCTGGATGGGCAAATGATAGCAAAATATCATACAGATGTTCTTAGATTGCAGGGCTCAGCATCTCAGGAACATTTGCGTTACACATTACAAGCCCAGGAAGATTCAAGAAGGCAGGCGGATACTTCTGGAGCATTGGATAAATACTGTACTGCAGATGATAAGGAGGATAATGGAGAGAGGAATAGCAAGCAACTCGAAGACGATCAGGAACACTGGAAGAGTGAACATGACTTCAGTAACAGCATATGAATTGCCGCAGCTAGTTTCAGTAACTGTACGAGGCATATCCCACAGCCATAACAATGAGAAGGTGATTTTTCTGAAAGTACAGCACTGGATTATTCATTATTAAATAAACTTGTCCTTACCGATTTACTTTCATTCAGCTTTTGAGTGTTTCAGTCTCAATCTCAGTGCGCGGTTGCAGTATTATTCTTTAAGTTGTTGCCAAGTGGCAACAGTTTCACATAGCTTAGCTTGATATCAAGGCAGTGCATTTTATTACTACAAATGTTTATGATGAGTGATCCACCTAACCTGCATATCTTTGGATTGTCAGAGTAAAACGGGAAACCTGTGCCGACAAAGGGAGAATATACAAAATTCCACACAGGGACCTGCCTTTGTAAAAATGAACCTTGTCAATTTAAAATATAATTTTCCCAGGTCCTCCCTGCATGGAGTTTGCATGTTCTCTCCTCCCACGGTCCAAAGACATGCAGGTTAGGTGCATTGGCGATTCTAAATTGTCCCTAGTGTGTGTGTGCCCTGCCCGGGGTCTGTTTCCTGCCTTGCGCCCAGTGTTGGCTGGGATTGGCTCCAGTAGACCCCCGTGACCCTGTAGTTAGGATATGGAGGGTTGGATAATGGATGGATATGCAATTTTAGAAATCCTGTTAAAAAGATTTTGTTCTGTTTTGTACTTCATATATGCATCAACCCAAGTTATTTCTTGAGCCTCTGTGCTTGAGCTTGACTGACCTTAATTACAGCAATTACTTGCTCCTGGAGACTGCATTCATTTCACTGCTATACCATCCAAACGTGTTGTATAATCTTTCACTTTAAATAAATTAATTTTTCAAACAGTTGTGGCTACGTGCTATTTTCCAAATGCTTAACATTTTGCAGAAACCACCTATACAAACTGAAAAAACAAAACTGCAACTGTTATAATAAAACGACCCTGTTTCATATATAGAAAATAAGTACAAAGGACACCTTTTCCTCCGGATCATAAAGAAAGAATCCAAATTCATACATTGTGTGAAGGCTTTACATTAAGAAGGGAAAAAAGGACCATACCTACAGTTGAAAGGTTGCTTTAAGTCACACCAAAAAATCGTCAGCAGGTGCTGGACTCAACTTAGGCCAAAAAAAAAAAAACAGCAGTTCAGTATTCGGGAATTAAACTTTCACTTTGATATTTAAATTTATACAAATCCCTTGGGCATCTCTCGGACAAAGTATAAGCAAGTAAGCTATACGCTGGTGACGGTGCTTAAAACTTCTGATTTCGGGCGCTGTAACATGGGTTATTCTGCTGCAAAGATGTCCGATTCAGGAAGCGTGGTTCTCTTTGAGTAGCGTGCAGACTCCGCACTAGGTTGTAGTATGTCTTGAAAACAGTACAGTGCAAAACAACCTATAATATAAAACAAAGGGTAATATCTGTTAATATTATGATGCTACTTTCTGACAAATGGTGCGAGTAATATTTAAAAAAAATAAAAAATTAAAGTCCGTATAAGTAGTCGTGATGGGGAAAGCTGTGCTAAAGCGACATCCAACCAATTACTGGCGATTTGGGAGGCATCAAATAATAAAAACAGGGAAAAGGGAGTGAAACATAAAGTTTAATGACACGCCCATAAAGTAAAGCGGCAGGAAATAGGGAAAGCGGGAGGCCATATACCGTGTAGAGGGTAAAAGCTCTTGTGCGTTTGTGGGTGCCTTTGTGGGCGCTGCTCCGCACTTACTGGTCAACAAGTCCTACTTCAATGCTGTCAAAATAGCAAAGAACGACAGGGCGTTCTGTATACTTACGGCGTTCACTATTTACTTGTTCAAATGAAACTTAACATCGCGAAGTGTTCTGCCTCTAACTCTTCCAAGTTTATTTACAGTCTCGGACTACACTCCCATCACCTTTTGATGATCTTAAACGAGGACAATTAACTGAAGGCTGTAATATACCATATCGACACACGCGACGCGACACAAAGTCGCAGTTTACACTAATAAACATTTTTTGGACTTATTCGTCAAAACCTCCATTGCGTTTCTTACCTTCTTCCTGGGTCCAGCAAAGGCGTTGGTTCCATCCGGGTTCCTATTTAACTTAGGAGGCCGAGCTAAGCTATTGACGTCTCCGCCTTACTGCTCGTTTTTCGGTCGCCGGCATACGAAGGCGTGCTCGTACTTCCTATCTTAACTAGCAACCTGTCTATTCACGAGTCCTAGCGGGAAAATAATACCGCACATGAATGTATGATCTCCTATTGAACACACACGTGAGGACAGCACATTCTATACATAACCACAAATTCAGACCTCTGGGCACACTGACGCGAATACAGACGGACGAGATCACAGGCGTACAAAACCTTTTTTTGATGATCTCTAACCAGCAAAAACTACAAAACTACGAGAAAGAACTTCCGGGCAGAAATATGTAAAGTAATGTACGATTATATAGAATTCAGATTTCCTGCGTGCTGCAAACTACCTACCATTTTTACCAATGAACAAACAATTCATCTGAATTCTTTACATACCTATTATAATATGTTCACTACAACAAGTCCGGCAGCCACAGTGCTTACACGTAAAATTTAGCAACTCAGAATAAATTTAAAATTGGAAGGTAGATTAAATAAAAAATAAACACGGTTTGAATGTGTTTATACTGACACGTCGCCAAGGGATACTTAACGCTGTTACTGCATCGACTCTATCAAACACGAAACGATGTAATAAATGGATTCATAATTGTCTAAGCTTTGGCCGGACATCGATGAATGAATGAAATAACACATACCTTTTGAAAATTTTATTTGGAATGGCTCGTTCCTACTGAAATGTTACTGAAATTGAAGATCACCTGTTTCCTCCCTCTGAACGCTGAACTTTTGGCGGAAGTCAAGCATACGTAGGGAGGGGTGGGCTAGGCCTGGCAAAGGAAACGCATTGAAAGCGACGGTCTGAAGCCGAAAGACACGTGGGGATTGCCCTCACTTTAATTTTAATTGCTTTCAATGTAAATATTATTAACGTATTCGTTGCTCTGCCAGGTTATGTTTAACCATATGCATCTGACAGAGTGTGTGTAATATTCGTGCATATAAGCACCACTTTGATTATGGAACGGTTTTATCTTTAATTCGTGTCAACCCTGACGACATCTTTGACGACACTTCCGGGGCTAGGTCGATAGTGATTTTTCATTTCGCTTTTGTCCGTAAGCGAAGGTAAAAATATATTCAAAACAAAAGAATTCGCCATTAGGCGGTTGTCTTTACAGAAAGGAGGCTTAAGTTAATGCCATATTATTATTTTCTCATCGAAGTATTGTGTGAAAGTCTTTAATAACAAGATTTTTATAGTCGGTTTGTAAAAGCCTCCATCTCTGGCTTCCGCTGTTGTTGTTTTGGAAGAAGACATTAGGCTGAAGAAAACTGGAGTGTATCACAGTGGCGACGATACCCGGTATAAAGACTCGGAGTGGATCCCTAGATATATAGCCGTTTGAGTGAAAAATATCGCATATTGTCAACGCAAAAGAAAAAAAAAAGATTGAATTCAGCTGGCCTCGGGCAATACAGTCTGGTCAGCCTGTGTGGCAGTGTACTGTAGTGCCAAGTTAATAGGTTTGTGTTACAGGAATTCAACACAAGATGTTCCGGTATCTGAGCGACATGGATGACAATCCCTTCATGATGTGAGTGTCACTTTCATTCCGTAATGTTATTGGTCACCCTGACTCACATTTCTGTGTCACAAACCTTTGCTTGCATGGTGTTTGAGGCGTTTTGCGGTGTATTTTTGACTACTAAGCTCTCTTTGTTTTGATGATCAACCCTAGCATTTATAAAGACTCTGAGAGCGAATTTAATTAATTTATGTTTTAATTCATTAACTCCGCAATTAATTGTACTGGTGGTTTGGAGTGATCCAGAGCTCACGGTAGGAAAGTAGCTGGCCATTTTGTACATTTCTCCGTATCTCCGTTAGCGAGTAGTACCCCGTCCTTGGTAGAATCATTGTGTTAACATGGTGGTGCTGTGCTTGCACCCGGTAGTGTGCTAGATGGTTTCGGCCATTTAAATACGTACATCTTCAAAATATACCCATGTATGGAGTTGAATTTTTCCTGGCTATGCAAACATCAAAGTAGTTTCACTAATTTGGAACATTTATGATGTTTGCTTGTAGGGTATCATGGCACAACATTTTTATAAGATGCCAATTTGATTTGTAGTCTTTCATTTAGGTAACTGTAATAGGTGTCGAGGACAGTGTCATTACTCATTTGTTGGCCCACGTGGGTTTCTGGTGTGAGATGACAGTGTTGTGACAACAGCCCAAAAACATATTTTGTTTGCAGTTGTTTTTGTTGCCACCTGTGATATTCAACTACTCGCACTTTGTCACCTGCTGCTTAAATTCTTGACAAAAAACAAAGTTCCATGTCTTTTTAAATCCTACACTGAATTGTATCCAGCATGCTGTTTTTTGGCTAACTTAATTATCCTGCTCCATTTGTTCCCTACAGGGATCCCTTTACAGCACACCAGCAGCAGATGCGAAGCATGTTCAGTTCATTTGGCTTAGATCCTTTCTTGGGCATCACAGACGGTAGAGCTGTCAGTAGTCCCCTACAACCAGCTCGAAGACCTCAAGTTCAGGTGAGGAAGAACCTACAAAAGGTTCCTGCTGAGTGGTCTAAATAGTCACACACCATGCCAATGAATATGTAACATATGAATATGTTATAGAATATTCTGTAACAGTGTTGTTGATGTACTGTAGTATCTTGACTGTTTAATGTAAGTTGCATAATTCGACACTGGTGAGTTGAACAACAGTCTTAAAAGTTCTGATATGTGGAACTCTCTTGGAACTTTTGTATTGTTTGGCATTTGGCATTTTCCAAGCGAAGTTTTAAATACACATAAAAAAAATTTTTTAGCTAGTTGCAAGTGTTATTTATCAACTGTGTAATAATAGTTATAGTTTTATAGTTTTTATTCATTGATAAATTGATTAGTTAATAAATAGACCTAAGGATGTTTATATACATTCTTTGTTTTGGGTAGCTTTCTCTAGCTTTAAATTTTTTTTATAACAGCATTATAAAATTCAATATATTTTTGTATAGCACTTTTCACAGAGTGGTTGCTAAATGCCTGAGGTTTTTTTTTCTTTCACCTTATACAATTTCTTGTATTAGGAATTTATTTTGCACATACCCCTTGGGGTAACAGCACAGGGTCAGCCATTGTACAGCACCCCTGGAGCAATTGCTGGTTAAGGGTCTTGCTCAAGGGCCCAACAGAGTAGGAATCCTTTTGGCACTAACAGGATTCAAACCGGCAACTTGCCAGATACCAGCGCAGATCCATAGCCTCAGAGCCACCTCTCCGCTATTCTGATACATTTCATATTCCTGGACAAAAGATCAAAAATGACCAGTTAATCTGTTATAATAAAAGTGCCAAAGCCTATTTAGATTTTTTTAAGAGAACCAAAAAACAAAAGTAAGAAACATGGTATTATAGCAGATCAGCTTTATTTCTTCGCTTTTTGAATTTGTATGTTAGCATTTACTTTTTGGTGTATTCTGTTGTTTTTTAAATGTGTTCTATAAATAAAATTAAATAATATATATTAAATAATATTAAATATAAATAAAACACATTTACTCCATAAAATAACTGGATTAAATACCACTTTAATATCCATCTACAGATATGATAATAGTTGAGTTACATTGTAGTACATTTTACAAACTTGCAAAGCCTTCCTTATTTACAATTTATAATTTTTCTGACCTCTTTAAACCAAAGAAGCCGTTCCAAATCCTGACAGCATTGAACACAATGTGTAAACCAATCTGGAACAAGGTACAAGCTCATTTTATAGCATGTTCATGCAAACAGGCAATTTAGGACCATCTGTTAAATAACATGGTTACTTCTGAGTATTGGATCAAAACTTGTGGAGACACTTTGGGCTAACAGGCAAACTCCCCACAAATGGTGACCATGTTGCGATCTGGCACATTTTCCCAAAGCTGCAAGAGTGCATTCCTATGCACTGCATCATTATGCCTTCCCTCCACCATTTTTTAAACCATCATCTAATTATATCCCTAAAACAATATGTATGCATACATTGCCAAACAATAAAGTTTCTTCAAATTTGATGCAGTGCAAACATAAACTATGGGCAGAATGGTGGCACTGAGGCTAGGGATCTGTGCCAGCAATCCTAAGATTGCCAGTTTGAATCCTGTAAATGCCAGAAGTGACTATTATTTGGGATTAATAAAGTATCATCTATCTATCTATCTGTCTGTCTGTCTGTCTGTCTGTCTGTCTGTCTGTCTGTCTGTCTGTCTGTCTGTCTTGGGCCCTTGAGCGAGTCCATTAACCTGCAGTTGCTCCATCTTGGGTATGGCAGTAATCCACTTCCTCCAATTTACAGGGAAAATATGGGGGTTGGTGGCAGGATTGGAACTCCAGCCACTGTAAAAAAAAAAAAAATATATATATATATCACGCTGTTCTACTGAATTTCAACAAGTGTGGTGCTGAGGTGTCACTCGTTGCTTGGCTGCATTCAGGTCCTAATCTGGGATCCCGAGGTCATTCATCGTGTGGTGGGGGCAGAAACACGCTGTATCAGCACATGCTCCCATCATTTCTTTAAATATCTCTGATGCAATTCGCAATTTCAGTTTGGCTTTTGACTTTTTTCTCAACTGTACATTTCTCAGAACATATTATATTATTCCTATATAATGTGTATACATTTGTGTATGCGTTTACATTGCTTTTAGCTTGTTTTTTGTACGTGTCTGCTGCGTGAAATTCCTGGAGTCTACATCCGGTATATTTAAAGTGGCATAAAGATGAAACTGTGTGCATTTGTTTGCATGTAGAGACATTAATCTTGGACAGGCTGTGTGTGGATCATGCAATGGTGTGAACTCCTCTTTTCTTATTCAGTAACATCTCCAGTATATTTATTTATTTATTTAGCAGACTCCTTAATGATAGGTGTACAAGACATTAGTAACCATACAATACATTTGGCTTGCAAGAAAGTACAAATTAACTGTCTGAGAACAGCATTTTAAAGTAAAGCACAATAAGCTTAGTGATAGTTTATCCTAAGACTAGAAGTGAGCTGCTAATCTAACAAACCACTGCTACTTAATAGGTGATGAAGTCAGTACTGCTATTGATATTGAGGAGAGAGGCAGAAATCCACATTATTTCTAATAAGACTTTAAAGTCTAAAATTAATCATTTTCAGATTTCAGGGGAAACTCAACTATCCAGGGAACACTCATGTTCATGACTCTAGATGTTTATAACATGATGCTGTGCCACTTTTTATGATTAATATTGATTTACAAGACACAAGTATAACCTTATTTCTTTTATTTGTCTTCTATTATTTTTACTTTTAAGTGAAGTGATGATCATTATATTTGGGCACATGGTGGTGCTGTAGTTTCCATCCCTGATTCACAGATCTATCATTTTATAATTTGTTGTTGTCTGTGTGGAGTTTAAGTGGGTTCCCCATGTTTACATGAGTTTTCCTCTCACATGTTCAAAAATGATTGTTTGGTGAATTATCAAATCCAAATTGCCCAGGAACTTTATTCCTGGAATGCTCTTGTGGCTACTAATTTTAGTTTCAGACAAGTTGTTAATGAGAGGCTAATTCTGCCATCCAGGTGCTTTATTAAATGGGCTCTTAGAGTACAAATCTCTGGGTCAAAAAAATCTATCTCTTGAATGTACTTTATAATAGAGCTTTTATTTCTGTTAGTCCTATACAGTAGAGGGAGATTTCAGTTTACATAGGTTCAAAGTTTATTAGGGTGTGAAATTTTAATATTAGCATTGAATATAATAAAATCTAAATTGTTCAAAGCTAATTTTTGCTGTACATTTTTGTCTTTCTGCAGCATGGAGCTTTGTCACCTTACGGCATGATGGGCATGGTAAGTCTGCTTTGTTAAAGTACTACTTAATGAAAAGACTTGTTGACTAAAACATATCTGCAGCTGACTGTTAGAAAGAAAGCATATGCAAAACAGAACATGAAATTACATGCTAGTAGGTGGGCTTTTGTTGTTGGATTTTTCAGGCCTGTGGCATCATAAAGAAAGGTTTCAGTTTATGTACTATCAACTTATGTGTTCCCATTCAAAGCTGCAGTATCTGCTAGATTTCCAAGAGCATCATTTTAGAGTCGCATTTTACATTCATCTCATTTTTTGCAGTAAATACATTCTGCTCCACTCCCCACCCCTTTCTCTCTTCACAGGGTGGAGGATTCATGGATATGTTTGGAATGATGGGAAGTATGATGGATAATATGGTAAGTAAGCTGTTTCAGAAACTTGTATGTGGATACCCACAAAATTGCATGTGATAAGGAAAGGTTGTTTTGTACTATAAACTGATTGATTTGTCTTCAACACCCACAATGATTAAAGTGTGAAGAGATGACTTTTATCTGTGTTATAGAAAGTTTCATTTCTGCATTTTCATAGTCTAAAGGAGAGCTACTGTGAGCTTGTGTCTAAGGAACCTTGTGGGTTCCTATGCGTTCAGTTGTGAAAGTGGGTTTTTCTTTTTTTTCTTGTGCCCAGATCCCCTTCTGATGATGAGATAAGGCAGCCATTAAACAAACAAGGATGGGTTTTATGCATGGGCATACATGCTACACAGATGTCCCGGTTTGGGACTTTTTGAAAATCTGGTCACTCTGTAATTAATATATAACATTAACATGATATCTGTAATGGTCAGTGGCTATAATTGTTTGTCTGCTACCTCTGTTATTCCTTAACATTTGTCATAACTGAACTGCTTTGCAAGTACTATTTCATGAACATTACTACAGCCAGACATGCTCCAGCACAGAAAGAATATAAAAAAAAAAAAAAGTTTAATTTATTTTGTTTTTGTTAATTGGCACTCATAAATTGTCACCTTGTGTGAATGTGGTATTTTTGTGAGTGGGAGTGTTCACTGTGATGGGCTAGAGTCCTGCCTAGGCCTTTTCCCAGCCTTTTCCCCAGCCCCTTTGGGGTAGCCCCACAACCCTGAAATGGATTGAGAAAGTTCTAGAACCGACCTACTGAACTTGTCCATTCAGGGCTACAGTGCCTACACAGTCCTTGAACGCACCTGAATGTGATGCCATAAGTAAATTTTCTAACTTTCTTTTTTGTACTAATTTATATATTAGGTATTTACAAGTCATGCTTTGTAAATTGGGTAACTGTCCTGTAGATGATTGCAAAGAGAGGCAGAAAGATGAGAAAGAGTAGTAGGCAGTACTGCTACTACACAAATCCAGCATTTATGGGTTTAATCTTTTAATAAGATACCAACAGTGTCATTCGGTTCGTCAATGAAAGACTAAAGATGTGTTGAATTAAAATAGATTTGTTTTCGTCATTTTTTTATTTGATCTCGAAGAAATGAAGAGGGCTGCAAAGAAAATCTTTTCACAAAAACTCCAAAGCTATACTGGAGGAACACAGTAAAGACTAATTTAATGAAACAAGTAGGTCACTGACAAAGACCAAAAACAGACGTGAGATAAATTAAAATTTACTAATTACAGTGATCCCTTGCTATATCGCGCTTCGCCTTTCGCGGCTTCACTCCATCGCGGATTTTATATGTAAGCATATTTAAATATATATCGCGGATTTTTTGCTGGTTCGCGGATTTCTGCGGACAATGGGTCTTTTAATTTCTGGTACGTGCTTCCTCAGTTGGTTTGCCCAGTTGATTTCATACAAGGGACGCTATTGGCAGATGGCTGAGAAGCTAGATTGCTTACTTTTCTCTGTCTCTCTTGTGCTGATTTTCTCTGATCCTGACGTATGGGGATTGAGCAGGGAGGCTGTTCGCACACCTAGACGATATGGGCGCTCGTCTAAAAATGCTGAAAGATTATCTTCACGTTGCTATCTTTTGTGCAGCTGCTTCCTGAAACAACATGCTGCACGGTGCTTCGCATACTTAAAAGCTCGAAGGGCACGTATTGAGTTTTGACTGAAAAACAAACTCTCTCTCTCTCTCTCTCTCTCTCTCTCTCTCTCTCTCTCTCTCTCTCTCCCTCCCCCTCTCCCCCTGCTCCTGACGGAGGGGGTGTGAGCTGCCGCCTTCAACAGCTTTGTGCCGCGGTGCTTCGCATACTTAAAAGCCAAACAGCCCTATTGATTTGTTTGCTAGAGATTGTTTTCTCTATCTATGTGACATTCTGTGCTCCTGACACGCACTCCTTTGAAGAGGAAGATATGTTTGCATTCTTTTAATTGTGAGACAGAACTGTCATCTCTGTCTTGTCATGGAGCACAGTTTAAACTTTTGAAAAAGAGACAAATGTTTGTTTGCAGTGTTTGAATAACGTTCCTGTCTCTCTACAACCTCCTGTTTCTGCGCAAATCTGTGACCCAAGCATAACAATATAAAAATAACCATATAAACATATGGTTTCTACTTCGCGGATTTTCTTATTTCGCGGGTGGCTCTGGAATGCAACCCCCGCGATGGAGGAGGGATTACTGTAAATGGATCATAGAACCACATGACTTAATCATGTAAATAATGTCTTTCCATTTGTTGATGGTTTGAGCTTATACACCATTGATCCATATGGCTGACAGTTCTAAAAGTGCAAAGCTATAAAAAGAGAACCTCCAGACAGATAAAGTAACCAGGTCAGGGTCTTCCATCAGGAATCTATAAGAACTTTGACTGCTATAGTAACCATTGATATAATGCACTGTTGATTTAAAAAAAAAAAAAAAAAAGTGTGTGGAGAAATCTAAGAGGAATAGAATGATGGAACAAGAAATAGAGAGCCAGTGGGACATTTCCGGAATAAGTGGAGAAATGTGCTTGGTGCATTAAGGGAGCACTGGTGGCAGGTTGGGTCAGGAGCTAAACTCATCAGGAAACACTTTTTTTAGGATAGTGAGAAATCCTATGAATAATTTTATATTGGATGTGTTGATCATTAGTTTTGATGTTTTGGAAAAAGTGTTCCAACACCATGGAGTTGACTGGGATAGGTCAATGATGATCTCTGAGTGACTGGACTAGATGTAATAATGGAATTATGAAGACGGCGATGCAAAAAGGAAATGTTTGGAGAAGAGAAGAAAAAAATAATCATATAATGGATGGTTGGGAACAGGGGCAGAAAACTTCCACATGTCCTGAAAATAGTTCTAATCTGTAAACTGAGGATGAAGGGTTGGACAGTGATACTGTAGTATTGTGCCTTACTGTAAGGTTGTTTGAGTGCAGATATCAAAACTTTGGAGTCTTATCTATCCTTGCCCAATTTAACACAGTTCTTCCACATTTAATTTATTTTTTTTTTTTTTTTTGTGTCCAAGCCTAGGCATAATGCAATGGCAATTTCACCTGGTATGTTGTCTTTTTTGCTTGCCTTTGGAAATATTATACCTAATTGTGACAGGAGACAGAAACATCTAGATCTATATTTTCAGGATGTTTTTAAATAATCCACATTCTGCTTCTGTTATTTATACCTGTTAAGAATATCTTCTACCTATTTTTGATTGTTTCATATACAGTATTTTTGCACATATCCACATGTGAACATTTGATTTATTAAGAGTGTAAAACAACCCCATAGCAGCAAAGTTATTTTAAATCTAAGAGATTCACAAATGTTTTACTGAGGAGAAAATCTTTCTTTTACTGTTTATTCTTAAATTATTCTGAAAAATGTATGAACAGTAAATGATTCCAAATGGTTGTTTATGATACCACCTTGGCTTTCAGTTTATATCTGTTTTAAATGCAGCATTAATAACATCCTTTACCTCTGTTTGTCACCTTTTTCTTTAGGAGCGCATGGCAAGTTCAGCCAACTGCCAGACTTTCTCCTCCACAATTTTTGCTTATTCAAACACTGGTTCAGGAGCACCCAAAGTATATCAGCAGACCTCTGAGATGCGAACAGCACCTGGTGGGGTGAGTTTTCATTCTTTCTGGATGAATTAATCTAGGCTCATCCTTCCTTTAGGTAGCTGACTTTTGGTTCAATTTTAATTCAACGTGCTGCCCTTATTATTGAGACAGAATATAAAGTAGTTTTGATTTCATGTGAATCGATAATTTTAAATCTGAAGCCTTTAAGAAATTGACTAGTTTTGTCTTGGCTCCCTTTTTCCGTATGGGAGGTATTACTAGAATGATAGTTATACAGCTGGTTGAACTCTGCAGATTAAGCCATGTATTTTTTCTGATGTCTTTTACTTTAAGAAAAAAGTGATAATAAATATGTCTGTATTTTGAAAGAAAGTCTACATCAAGTAATGGATTGGTCATCAATGGTGTATTAACATCCAATATTAAAAATAGGTACAGATTTTTGTGACCAGGCTTCTTAATTAAATCACTAAGGAAACATGTAGGATGAAAAGCAATTAGCATGATTTGAATGGTTTCATGGAAATCGGGTCAAGACAAAAATTCTACTTTTAAACTGCAAATAGTGTATCAGAGGTTCAAATGCAACAGGTTCATAGGTTTGGTGAGTCAAACAGTTGTATTCAATAAAACCTAACTCTTTTAGCTTGATTATTCTTTCTCTTTTTAGTATGCAGTAAGGATTTAGTTGATGCCTTTTGGTTGTCATTTCTAGGTTAGGTTTTAATTACACTGAAGTAATGCCTAGCAAATATGCTCCAAACATATATACAGACCTAAATTTAATTTTTATTTAATAAAGCTTTTAGACATTTTACATTTTTATGCAGCCTATCCGCAAAACAATGGAATGAGCACAGGAGTGATACTTCTATTGTTTCAACAATTATGATTACATAATGTGCCAGTTTAAGTTAGCATCTCATATAAAAAGTTCTTTGTCCACGAATCCTAATGCACTTTCTATGAACATATATAGATCAAGTAACTTTACTTTTTAGTTTTGAGAAATACAAAGGTGTGAATAGCATCTTACACAACCTAATAAACCCTTTGGTCATGGCCCACCATATCAGAGATGTATGTATTTGCTAGGAGAGAAAAAAGTTGCTAAGCTGTCTTAAAAGTCAAAGAAAAAAAAAAATTACAGTTTAAAGCAGGGGTGCCCACACTTTTTCAGCTTGCGAGCTACTTTTAAAATGACCAGGTCGAAATGATCTACCTACATTAAAAATGAGATATATATATATATATAATATGAGTATACGTTATACATAAAATATATGTTGTTGTACCTTGCATAACTGAATAACCCTTATGGCACAATAACAATTTAATACATTTATGGTCACTACAGTATTTGGATTTAATAATCTTCATGTGGGAAAAGGCTGACTCGCATAAATAAGTAGAGCCGAATAATGCAGTCAAGGAGGTAGCACATTTCCTCATGTTTGGGTACTTTTCCTCTGTGAGTAAGTTCCAAAACTGTCCATGAGCCCTATACTTCAGCTGAATG
This sequence comes from Erpetoichthys calabaricus, assembly GCF_900747795.2. Classification (NCBI taxonomy): domain Eukaryota; kingdom Metazoa; phylum Chordata; class Cladistia; order Polypteriformes; family Polypteridae; genus Erpetoichthys; species Erpetoichthys calabaricus. The sequence goes on along the minus strand of NC_041402.2, from coordinate 100,668,310 downwards.
TCATCCTGTAGTGTCAAAATCTCATCCTCCACTGTAGAGGAGTTTTAGGTGAAACAGTGTTGCAATTTTTGATGCGGGTGAATCACCCTCAACATCTTGACCCTTAAGTATTTGCGACCCAAGTTTTCATAAGTTTTAATCGAGCCCCCCTAATGTTTTTTTGAAACCCTAATAAAAATTTTTCCTATATTTTTTGCTGCTGATACACTGCTACAAGTTTAAAATTTTCCTACGAATAGCGAAATTACGCCACATATGGCAACATTCACGCCCTCTTTTTGCTTTGGTGTGTCTGCCTTTGCTTTTGAATTCAGCCGAGTGAAAAATGATGGCTGTCCGATTAACTGCGATTTTAGTTCCCTCTCCTTTCTCTCTCTCAAATTGCTTTTTGGAAGGAAGTCAGTTTCGTAGTTTTTATGAATAGTTCGAAAGTGCCTTTCCACATTTTCCTTCTTTGGAATCTCAGTGATAGATTGACAGATCAGACAAATGCACTTCGATTGTGACATTGTGAGAAAAAAAAAAAAATCATCTTCCAATTCCACATCCAGCCCAAACCCGAAAATTTTTTTTTAAAAATCCCTTTAGTCGATATAAATTGGAAGGCTAACTAGATCACTTAGATAACAGGAGTTTTGCAGTAGCTCGCGCGTTTGATTGTGCGTGCAGCATGACCCTGTGTGTTAGAAGAAAAGAGATCTCAGACTGGCTGCCCTGTATGTAAATCAAGTGGCAAATGCCATAGGGAGGATATATGATAGAGTAGCATTTAAAAAAAAAAAATAAAAAAAAAAATTTTTTTTTGAATGCAACGTGATCTACCTGCACTACCTTTCCGATCTACCGTTTGATCGCGATCGACGTATTGGGCACCCCTGGTTTAAAGGCTCAACACTTAAATGACAGTGAGTCATTTGAAAGCAAAACTAGACATTTATAATAAATGCTTATCTTCCACTTTATCTACAACTGTTATTTTTTTACTCAGATGTTTCTACTTGGACTGTTCATTTAATAAATAATAGTCACATTCATAAAAACAAGATTTAATGACCCAAAAAAATAAAACTGACAATTTGTTCATTCATCCAATCCATCTGTACAATACTTGATCCACTTAATTTAGTTCAGGCTTGTGTGGGACAGAATCTACATAAGATTTGTTATGTTTTTATTAAAAGCCCCAGGTGACAGATGCATCAAACTACTGTAAGTGGATCAGAGAAATGGATATTCACAGGCAGTGAAATTTAAGTCAATTAATCTCATTGGTTTGATTTAGAAGGTTTAATGAGGTATTGTGACTATGTGCTTGAGCAAATTTATAATGATGTCAGTGATTAATTGGTAGTATTTTAATCTGTACTGTAAATGCACCTATAGTGTTTACTAATGTAAGCTTTAGTCTAAGTAACAAGTGCATTTACCAAAAAAAAAATCAGATCTGTTACTGATTAAATGTTGTTGTAAATGTTTGTTCTTGTGGGTTAGACCAGAGCAGTCTTGCACTGGTATTGAATCAGTCTCCACACTGTGTCCTAGAAAAACAGTTCATCTTATCCACAGGTAATAAAGCTGGTAAATCAGAATTTGCTTCCTCATATAAAATGTATTCATGGCCAGTTTAGAAGTTCTTAAAAGTGTTTTGTGACAGAAAATGGGAGCTGGAAATCCTGTAGTTATCACCTTATAAAAGATACTTCCTGCCTTGAAATGGAAGAGCAATGCTAGGGTGTGGCAGGTTTTGACAGTATGTAGAACCTTTTAAAGCCCCAACAGTCCTCCAGTATTGTTACTTATTAGAGGGTACATAGTTTACATTCTCCTGGTGTTCCATCTACCAACAAAGTATTGGGAAGTTTAATCCTGTCTCGAAAGATCTTGTAAGCACTCCAGAATATTGCACTTTTGCATGCTTTCCAAAATTGATGGATTCCCAATATTTCATTGTATGGGTTGAAAATGAAAACCATATTGACAGTATTTCTCAAATATATCTTTTATTTTTCAGGCATTTGTTTACTCTGTTTTTAGTTACTATTTCATGTGCGTCCAATACAAACACATGAAATTAAAAGTCTGAGTTGAAACTGGAACCAAAAAAAGTTCTTTTGTCTCAATGGAATGACTGCTTATGTTTTCAGTCAACACAGTGGGGCAGGCTTGTGTTAAGAGTGGGGCATCTCAAGGACAAGTAAGCCAGCGATTCTCTAGAGAATCGTAAATCCAAGAATGTCAATCAGTTTCTGTTCCATCCGATATCTGGATGGATGACATATCATGGAGGGTGGGTGCATCTGGGGACATGTCATTTAATTAAATAAGCATATCTGTACTAAAGCGGTTTCGCTTTGTGGAGATGTGATTCCGTTGCCTTTGCTGACACCGACGGCCGGCAGAGTGGAGCACAACAAGTTTAGTGTACAGGTTGTGGTGTTCGTGTGCCAGCCACGGAGTCTGGGAAGCCTACTGACTCTGGGAAGCCGCTGCGTTTGACTCTGCGGCGTGCGCCACGGTGCAGAACGTATGCGCCTCGGTGGGAAGCCACTGTGTGATGAAATATCATGGAGGGTGGGTGCGTCCTGGGACAGTTCATTTCAATGCGCTTCTGTTATTGGCTTTCTTCATGCAGTCTCGCGTTTGTTTTTTTTATGGCTGTGTTGTCGTATATTCAGTGGTGTGGACGGTCGCATCCGGGCGGCTGTACAACCTGGCATGCATGCTTCATCTCAGGTTTAGTTCACAGGTCATAGGCATGGTAAAGTTCCCATTTAATTCATTAACCCTATTTGAACTGGGGCGCTGAGTCGCTGTGCACATGCGCCTCGGTGCGTCCGCCGTGCATAAATTAACTGTGGTTTAGTAATATAGATAAGCGCAAAATGCTTAATGCTTTGTATGCATTTGTATATACAATATGTTAGCCAAGTACAGTTTTGACTTTTTAGCTTTCAATTGCTGCATATTCTGAATTAATATTTTGAGCATTTTGTCCACTGTGGAACCAGTTTGATATTTTGAGTAGTGTAGACAAGTTCACAATCTTTGGTTTGCAGAGCTAAATGAAGGTCAGCCTATAATGGAACATGCACTTTTTTGATTTACTAGTATTAGACTCTAATTCAACAGGGTGTTAAAACTTCTATTCCCTTTGTGTCGTGTGTGAGATGACAACATAAAACAGCAGTCTGGCGGATTATTTTTTTTAATATAACTAGGAGCCTGTGGCCTAGTTTGATTTGGATGAGCTAAAAATATTGTTTTCACAGGTATTTGTGATTTATAAAGTTTGAGACTTATCTTAATCTTTATTAATAGATCAGGGAAACTCTTCAGACTGTGAGAGATTCTGAGAGTGGGCTAGAAAGAATGTCCATTGGTCACCATATTGGTGAGCGGGGCCATGTGATGGAAAGATCAAGGAACAGAAGAACTGGTGACAGAGAAGAGAGGCAAGACTACATTAACCTTGAAGAAGGTAAATGAGACATTTTACTCTGTAGCTTTTACTTTTGAATTTTAACTCTGCTTAATGTTGCATGCAGTGAAGAAAAGGGTTATTTTTGTCTGTATAAGCACTCTAGAATCTTCTTTGCCAAGAGCTCTGCTTCAAATGTTATAATTCAAACAGTGTATGAAATGTGTTGCACTTTTTATATAATATGTAGATTAACTTTTTTGTGAATGTGCGAGAGAACCACTGAAAGTAGTCTTCTTACCAATTCCGTGGTTGTAGGTGAGGCAGCAGCATTTGATGAAGAATGGTTTCGTGAAACTTCTCGTTATGGACCGTCATCCTCCCGTTCATTGGATTATCGTCGGGACCGAAATGCAGCAGCAGGAGGTGGAAGCCGATTGGCCATAGCAGCACCCCATAGTCATGAGGATGATGATGGTATCCGACATCAGCATTCTTCACGGCGGTATGACTGGTGAGGGCATCGTAGCTAATGGCAACAGATGTGTGAGTAAGTATAAGATGAGTGTTACTATTTTGTGCAATATTATAAGACTATTCTTGTGTTGTGGATTGTTCAAACAGTACCTTTTCAGATTTATGTGAGATCTTTACAGTGTAATAAAGGCTTTTTCAAGATTATTTGTATATGGATTTTTTGTATTGATGATTTTGTTACTCCGGATTACTTAATCTTTAGAGAAGGATTTCTCTGAAACTGACTTTAATATCTATTCAACAAGCTGAAAAACAGTGAATGCAATAACAATTCCACAGTTTTACCCATATTAAAGAAAAAGGTCCGTCTAAACCGGACTACAGCTGAAAAATAGTTTTTAAAAATTACTGTATTAATATACTCTTTATTCCTGGACTTTAATTTTACATAATGGTCATTGTGGTGGTATTTGTGTTAAAGTTACTAAATAAATTCAGTCCTTAAAAACACCATGAACGTAGCAAAGGGTTCTACCCTTATGGTTATTTGGGGACAAAAAAACCCTGCCATTTTGTTTGAACTAAAATTTTGAGATGTGGTATCTTGTTAAACATATCAACTTTTTTATCTTCTTATATTGCACTTTAATGTACAACCAGTAGTAAACTATAACTTTTTTTTTAAATTTTGACAAACGTTTTGCTTTATTTAAGTATATCTGTTATTGGTTCAAGACTATATTTTTAAGGATGTAGAAAGGAAAGATATTTTTAAAAATGCTTTCAGACATTCTCCTTTCTTTATAGCTAACCTCTAGAGTATTTGCTTAGCAATTGTTAACAATGGTGAAGTGATTATCACTAGTGTTTCTAGAAGACTGGGTTTAATTCCCAGCTCAGTCAGTGTCTGACTGACATTTGCACGCTTTCACTGTGTCTGTCTGGGTGTCATCTCAAAGACATTTTAAGATATGTTAAATTACAGTTATACATATGCTACTAGTAGTAGTCTTAGATTCCCTTCAACCATGATGTGGATTAAGAGGCTTCCGTAAATGGAATAGAAATAAAATTAGTATAGTGCAGCTTGAAAAATGTGTGAACTAATTTTATTCCAAAAAAAAAAAAAATTCATTCTAAGCATTAGAAAATTGTGTTCACTTGCCTTCAAGCAATATTTTACAGTTAAAGTTTCAAGTTCATGCTGGAATGTTCATTCAGCTGCATATAGAGATCAGCTAACATGGATGCTAATATTTGAAGGCTTATGCGATCTCTTGTTCTTCTCCTGCCCTTAAGCCATTTGTGTACTTGCTACAAATTTCTTAGATGAAAATGATTTTTATTTACTTTTTCCCTCCACAGGATAGGTGAATAAAGTGACTGTCTTGCGTTTGCCAACAGGATGCTTCAACAAAAGGATTTAGAGTGGCACCCCAACTGCTGAAACACAGCACTGATTTGTCAACAGACTCCATTGGCCACCTACATTTTCTTCTAATTGTTATTGGGGTGGGAATTAATGTGTTCATTTGAAAGACACAAAATTACTTTCAAGGAAAAAGTCAAGATGTTTCAAGGTGAGGGGATATTAAAATGATTTTCTCAATGGCCTCTGGGTAGAAATATTTATCAAAGTCTGTGACACTAGAGTTAAAACATGTAAAAAAAATTTTAAATCTTGCATTTTCTTTAAGCCAGAGGTCATCTGAAGTTAAGTGTGTATTTTTTTTTTCCTGACACGTTACTGAAGTGGATTATGAAAGTGAAATGTTGTCATCACGAATAATAAAACTAAATACATTATACTTTTTATCTTTTTTTTTTTTCCCCATGTTGTATTGTGAAACACCATCTTGTCTTTTGCCTTGTATCAGAATCTGATGTCATTGGTCAAGGGTGGGTGGATGTACCCACCTGTGCAATTGGTTGCTCAGAGCAGCTGCAACAGTATTTCTGAAGCAAGGACTTTAATGTTAACAAAAGTGAAAAGAAGAGTTAATCCTGCCACCTTTTAGTGCTTTGTACCATAGTCATTCTATTAATATTTTAATGTGAGGAAAAAATGTCTTTTGAAGTGGATTGAGGTGAAGAGGAGATTAAGGTTTAAGAAGGGGAAAAAACAAAAACCTCTGGATTTCTGTACTGGATGTGGTGCTGCATTTTGGGTGACAGAGTATTCTCCAATGTGATACATTAGCCATTTGCTTTTAGGTTACATTTTACAGACAGCCTAGAATTGCAAGGTGAAAGACTGTTTTTTGTTAACCATTAAACATTGATTAATCTGTGTTAAATCAGAAGTTGAATAAATTCCCAGAGATAAGGGGTGCAATTTTGCATCTTACAGCCCACTGCACTAAATAAAGGTTTAAAATGTTCAATATGCTTGTCTTTTTATTGTGTCTTGATTTTCTAATTTGATTACTTAGGGGCCTGGAAAGAACAAGATTGCTCCCCTCATAATTGAGGCTGTTATATTTCATATGATCAGTATTGTTCCTTTTATATTTTTAACAATACCCAGCTTCCATAATAAATTTTGTTAGCTAATTACACAGTGTCCAGTGTGTATTAAAAAGTCCAATTTGATGTCAACTATTTTTCTTGTGCTGTAGTATTTATGGAAGAGTTTTAATGATGTTCTGATCATTTCTGATAACATTATCAGCCTCCCTAAAGGTATCTTTCGATCTTGCTTGTGTAAATGAAGTGTAATATAGTTTTCAAATAATAGCCAACACAAAGGAGAGCACACAAAAACACAGGAAGAAGTACAATTTTTAGAACGTTTTGTGAAGACTGGTAGTCCTCCAAAAAAAAATCAAAACACCAACTCTGCAGTGCATACACAACTCGGGTCAATCTGAAATTCGGAGATGAAAGCTGTTTAGTCAGATGTTCCATTTTACCAAGATATATTGTGAAGGGATGATCCAGTACTAGTGGATCTGTTTTTATCCTCTGCTTGGAAATCATCTCCCTTATCTAGGCACAAAAATTGCAGACATTACTTAAAGGCGCTCAGGTGATCAGTTTCAGTTTGGCAATTTGACACTTGAGGTCCTTTTTTCCATTAATTGTAAGATGACACTGCATTCCAAAATTAAGCTGAACCTTTAACAGCTTTATAATTCCTTGAAAGCCAATAAAGAGATTTAAGGACTGGGTGATATGGTTCAGCAGAGTCGGGCAGTGGTTAGTGCTGCTGCCTTAACCCTCCAGGTGCCTTTGAATTCCAGGTCAGATGCCATCCGTGTGGAGTTTTCATGTTATCTGCACTGGCTGGTCAAAAAAGTCCCTATTTTAATTTAAGTAAAGGGTACTTAAGGCAATGATTAGATAATTATTGCAGTTATTAATGTTTCAGCTGGCAAAATTTCCTTTAATTAATGCATTGTGTAGTTTCTCATTTCTTAACCATGTCTGAAGATATTTCCCTTGGTCACAGAAAAGATGTTACTGTTTCAGAAGGGGCAAATTAGAAGTCTGCATCCACCAAGGAAAATATCTAATGAGACATTTCACACAGAATTTGGTTAATTTGGTCAAAACTAATTATTTAAACATAGTGTTAAGCAATGGTGAAAGGTAAGTCCAGATTTCCCCCATTCCAGTGTGATGGGTGCATCAGGGTAAAACAACAAACTTGTTATGCATAGTGTCCACTGTACAAGCTTCTGGCAGTAATGTTACAAAATAGGGTTGCTTCAATTGGCCTCGTCTAGGCTTAGCAACGTTATGCAACAATAAAATGAAGTCAGTTAAATACCTGAATCAGCTGAATGAAGTTATCCTATCAATTTTTCTTCATGATGGCATGGGCATATTCCAGGATGTCAATGCCAAGGTTCATCAAGTGCAGACTATGAAACAGTGGTTAAAGGAAACATTAAGAATCATTTTAACAGATGAATCTGACCTGACCTTAACAGCACTGAAAACCTTTGGGATGTGGTGGAGAAGACGTTACATAGTGGTTCGAATCTCCCGTCGTCAATGCAAAGTCTGTGCGAAAAATTAATGGAAATCTGGACAAAAACAAATGGTGAGATGTTGTAGAAATTCTTGTCGAAACAGTTCCAGATGAACACGCTATAATCAAAACTAAAGACGATTAAACAAAATATTAAAGTGGGCAATTTTTTTTTTTTGACAGGCAGTGTACTTATTATTGCTTATTGCAAAATCTCAAAGACATGTAGATTTGGTTCATTCATGACTTTAAATTAGTCCATTGATTTTTTTTGATGAATTCGTGTCAGTTGCAATGAGCTTGTGCATACCTTGTGTCTGATACTTCCAACAAGCCTGAAACTTTATTAATCACGTTCAGTAAATGGATGGATCTCCGTGCTTTTTATGTTTCCCTATTTTTGTTGTAAGCATTGCTGCTGCATTATGGATTAGCTGTAAACAAGCTGAACTGTCTGAAATTAAAATATCAATGCTACGTTCTAAACAGTGGAAAATGAATACTTTTCTGGGATATCATAGAGAAGTAAAGGCTATGTCGGAGCAAAACACATAAACTTAATAAGGAAATTGTCCCTCAGCCTAGGACTACAGGGGTGCAGTCCTGAAAGATAATATGGATTTGCTGCCATCTTCTGCAGCTGTAGTGTAAAAGGAGAGGAGGAGCTGCTGCTTTGCTGCAATGCGGAAGTCTCCCCCACCTCCTCAACCCCGGTTCATGACGTCACTGTGCATTTTTTTTTGCATCTGTGAAAGAGCATCGTTTGCAAATGGCTTTTCTTTTTTAAGTGTGTCTTTTAATCCTATATATAATATATTGAAGATTGACAGGTGTTAATTTTGCTCATAGAAAGCCAGCCTGTGAGTTTTAAGGAATTAGTGAAATTATTTTAAGTTCCCTAGTTAGGGTATGTAGCATTCAATATAAAAAAGAGCACTTACATTAAAGGTGCTATATCAGCTACACTGCTAAATTATGTGGGCTGTTTACAATCTGCTGAATAACCAGTTGTGTTATCTTTCCCCCATGTTCTATGGCAAGTAAGAAATCCCTTTAATTCAGGACACTTGGTCATGTGATGTTATCCCCACGACTGCTGTGGATCAGCCAATTGGAGGCTACATCCATCACGCACCTCCCCTTTCCATCCAGTTTTCCTTCACTTGCCTTGGCAAGGGCAAACACATTAACTGGGATGTTGATAAACCAATTAAATTAAAAAGGATTGCTGCTAAAAGGCTGTTTGTCTGTCTGTCTGTCTGTCTACTTCATCAGCCATATCTATAGCATCTGCTTTGTGCATTGGTCATTAAAGCCAAACCGTCTATTAATGCTCCCTTCTCAGGTTAACAATAGTTTATTCACATTATCCAAAATCTGCATGCAACCACCCCCTCTCTCTCTCCTCCACCCTTCTGCTGCCTGACAAGATAAACTGCATCTCTCTCCCTCTCTCTCTTTCACTTGCTTGCTCACTTACTGCCCCTTGCTTACTCTTTCTCCACCCACACCACCTCTCAGTCTCTCACTGTCACAGTTTCTCGATCCTGAGCTAAAGAAGAGGAGCAAACTGCAGGTAAGTCATCTTTTCATTCTCATGAGTCTTCAGATGAAATGCACCTGCACGTGTGCTTACAAGATTTGACAGAGACCATGCTAGACTGATGGTTTTGCTTTTGCAAATGACAAAAATATTAATGGAATATGAAAATTGGAGCAATGTAATTTAAAACTTAATAGGTTATTTTTTAGCTGTTTTTCACCCTTATTTGTATAGTGCCTTTATAAAGATTTTATTGCAGCTTCTTCTATTTGCAGTATTATCACTGACTATTAATATAGTGCTAAAGTGACAGATTCATATTCCACTTTTTAAATGTATCTAGTCATACTTGGTTAACTATATATATTGAATAAATTCATGTTTTGCATTGCTTTAATACAGTAGCTTGCAGTTACTATGCTCAAGGATTCGTTTTATCGTATAATGTAATAAACATTGTCAACAGTCCGTTTATCTCGTCTAACCTAATATTGAGGTCATGTGTTGAAAGGCAGTTCAGTGCTATTTACTTCACAGCTCTAAGCACTGCAGCATTGCCAAAGCTTACGTGTTAATAGCAACATTGCTAAATAACCATAAGTAATGCTCCTGTTTGTCCTTTCACACAGTAAGCAGTATTCCAAAAGGCAGATGACATTTACATCCTACAGTGACTGATATTGTGTGTGTCATTCTCTTGGTTTGCCTTTTTCCAGAATACTACTTAATTTGCTAAATAAAAGTCTCTCCTCCGCAGACATCAGAGGTGCACTCTAATTAACAGCTGGCTTGGCCGTCACTCTCTTATGCCTACTTGTACCCACCCCCTGTTTGTTCTAGCAGCAGCACAGATTCTTATAGAAATCCTACTTGCGTAGGCCCCTGTGTCTGCCACACAGCAATGACTGTTGTTTGAACTTTCAAAAGTAAATTTTTTTCTTGCCAGTAAACAGAGTAATAGCCAGTTGTCACAGAATGTGCAAGAAAAGAAAAGTGAGAGGAGTAGAGCCAGTGATGATTTGAATCTTTTTTTTGGTTTATAGGATGTCTATTATAAATATTCACGCTCGGGAGATTCTGGATTCCCGTGGGAACCCTACTGTGGAGGTTGACCTCTATACAGAAAAAGGTAAAATTAAAATTATAAATAACTGCACCTAGGGGTAAGCCCACAGAATCCCTCTAGAGTTTATTGATAGCAGGAGAAAGAGGTATTTTTGCATATAAGTATATAGTGCCATTCTTTCCTTCATTCATTATTAATTTATGTATTTACTTTTTATACTGTAATTACTTTTTAATGCTGACCAGTGTAGCCTTTTTAAACCCGTTTACTTCAGTCTCCATCTTCTTGTCCTGATAGGGTTCATGGTGGTGGTAGCACACCAAGCTGGACAAACAAAACCACCCTTTGCCTGGCAAGATTCTTAAGGTGCTTTTGGGAAGGTCCTGAGTATTCCCAAGCAAATTATCTAGCATGTCTAGAGTGTACTCCCAGGTGGTTATGGCTGGTACATTTCCTGTAGGGGTGCACCCAGGGGGCACATTTACTTTAAGCTCAAACCTCCTCACCCGGCTCCTGTCAATCTGGAAATCAGTGTTTTAGCTTCAAAGTCTTCCCAGATTTGCAAGCTCCTCACTGCATTTTAAACTGATATTTCAGTAAAATTTATCTATTGAAAAGAAATTAGTTTTAATTAGTGAATATTTTTGCTTGTCTGATATAATTATATATAATACAATAAAATGTATTCTGATTGATTTTTAGCTCACTTAACATCCACAAATGACATGTCCATCCAATATTTTTATACTACAAACCAGATTTCTTTTTTTGTTAATGAGGTCAGTTAAACTTGTAGCTTTGCTAAAAAATAAATGAATTGCATTACAAGGACGCCCTCTTCATGCACATTCAGTGAAATCCTATGCATACAATGTGAAGGTTGTCTACACTCACCTTGTGTCTTGTGTTCTAAGGGATGTTTCGTGCTGCTGTTCCCAGCGGTGCCTCTACTGGGATCTATGAAGCCCTGGAGTTACGTGACAATGACAAATCCCGCTACCTAGGAAAAGGTGGGTACCAGTTACAGGGAAAAGAGATATACAGTATATTAATGACTTTGAATGGTAGTAAAGGAAAGGAAATGGAATGCTGCGACTGTCTTCTCTCCTGTGTCTTTTTTTGACAATCTGTGTATTTATTTCATGCCTCTTGATTAGCCAGTGATGTTTCCTGTTTTCATTTCTAGGTGTTTTGAAAGCAATCGATCACATTAATAATGAAATCAAACCAGCACTAATCGATTCGGTAAGACACTCTAGACACTTCTTATACTTATTTCTTTTGTACATTACCTAGTTTTGAAATATTATTCAAAGGTATTTAGACATTCAAGGACATTAAATAAAATCAAAATAAAAACAATTTTGTTATTCAGATTTTCATACATCTTAATAATTCTACAGTAAGTAATCAGTTTGTTTTTCTTACTCTGTTTATCATTATTAAATATGGGAACCACTATATAAATCACCACCAACAAACTGAAGCACATTCAATGAAATACAAAATATAAACACCCAGGAAGTATACAATTTAACAACTAGTGGCAAAAAGAGCAGCATTACAATTATTGTGTACTCAAAGTATTCCCAAACTTGTTTGATCTAGTTCAGGATGATAGGCAAGGCTGCCCCAGCCTGTGTTGCCTGTCATAGACAGAACATCGAAACAGGTCAGTCTAACTTGAGGTGTACTCACTCCCCCTGGGCCAATTTTAGAATCTCCAGTCTATGTAACAGCCTGTTTCTGACAAAAGGGGGAAAAAAACTCGAGCAGACATATGGAAAATGTGCAAACTGCACACAGGATCCTGGATCTGTGAGGAAGCAGCACTAACTCCTTTTTCCGTCTCATTGTGTGCTCAATAAATTTTCTTTCTTTTGATATATAGAACCTTACATAGATACCTAAAAAATCATATTTATGACTTCAGATGTTTACCTATATTTATTTTTTAATTAAAGTCAGAGGCAGGGATTACATCAGCAGCTTTGTAGGATAAAATCCCGTGCATTGACCATTAATCATTAAGCCACACTAGCTGTTCAATGCAGTTGTCATGAAATTAATGCATTTTATATAACAGAGGAATTGCAGATCAGAGTCACCAAAAGTGTTAAACAAAATTCAATAACAGCAGAACATTTTCGATGTATACTTGATTTACAGTAAGTAGTTAGGAAATACAAAGTCTACAAGGAAAAAGTTATAAAGATGAAGGACAGAGCCAAGCCTACAGTTATGTATGTTTGCCTTTCACCTTGCAGGAACTGTCAGTTCTGGAGCAAGAGAAACTCGACAACATGATGCTTGAGTTGGATGGAACTGAGAATAAATGTAAGATTTAAATAAAACAGACAACTGTTTCAAATTGGCCTGTTCCACTCATCCCCCATCTGTGTCTCTGATGGAATTTCATGAAAAAGGCAGCAAACTTCTATCTACCCTTTTGTTTTCTATCAGCTCAGTTTGGCGCAAATGCTATCTTGGGTGTGTCTCTTGCAATCTGTAAAGCTGGTGCTGCTGAGAAAGGTATTCCTTTGTATCGTCACATTGCTGACTTGGCTGGAAACACAGACCTTATCCTTCCAGTTCCGGTATGAAAGTTGCACCTGTATCTCTACCTCTGTTTGCCTCACTTCAGCTTTCTATCTTTCTACAAAGCGTTGTGTTTCATTATTAGATTTGTAATGTTGATTTTCAAATTTACTTCATTTCTACCCACTCTTTCTTTTTGTTTTATTATTAAGGCTTTCAACGTCATAAATGGTGGATCACATGCAGGTAACAAGCTTGCCATGCAAGAATTCATGGTGTTACCAGTGGGAGCTGAATCTTTCCGAGATGCTTTGCGTGTGGGAGCAGAACTCTATCACACACTTAAAGGTGTCATCAAGGACAAATATGGGAAGGATGCCACCAATGTTGGAGATGAGGGAGGATTTGCACCCAACATCCTGGAGAACAGTGAAGGTTAGTACCTCTAAATATGTATGCCGCCAGTATTATGTCAGTTTTGGATTATATGCCCACTTGCACCTTTTAATGTTAAATAGTAATCAGTCATTTTAAATTTTATGTTATGCCATCATCACAACGTCCTTTTCAAATCCAACTCAAAACCATTTGACCATTATCTAAATGATCCTATCTCTATTAGGCAAGTGAGAGGAAACTCTTTAGTCCATCAAACTCCTTTGCTTTGCTAATAACCAAGATACTTTTAAACACTTTTATAAGACCGAACTTCAATTACATGTCTCAATGAGTGAGTGTTAGGCAGGAATCAGCCTTGGAAGGGACAATACACACACTGTCATTCACAGTTTGCTGATTTAGAATTACCAGTTAAATCAAAAATGCATGTTTTTAAGCCATGGAAATGAAATTGTGTCTTAAAAAAAGGACATGGGGTTTGGGGAGAATATACAGTACAGACTTCATAGAATGACTAAATTCAAACATTTCAAGGTCAAAATACAAAACACACAATCATTCAAATGTATGATAGACCACAGTGAAGTATTTTAAAACTAGGATATATTTTATAAATTATTTTTATTGTAAATATGCATATTAACAGTAAGACATGATAAACAGTATAGTAAATCTAGCCATTAAGTATGACAGACAAACTACAAAAGAAATTATAAACAAATAGAGCACATCTGAGCTACTAGGAAAGGTGGATTTAAAGACAAAATGCAATTAGAGTTTCGTTCTTTTGACTGATGGAGACTCTCTGTCTGACATAATGTGTGCTCATTTAATGGTGCCGATGCTTTAAACCTCCCTCTGCCTTGTGCTGCTTCTCATTTAACCCTTGGATTTTAAAATATAATATATTGTCTGCATCCATCCATTTACTGTACCTGCTTTGTCCACTACAGTGTAATGAGCTGTGAAACTGGGATTCTTTTATTTATGTACTGAACCTACTAATTCTAATATAGGATTGATCCATAGATAATGAATTGTAAAAAGAATTTTTGGGAACAACTGGAATGATTTTAGGCACCAGTCAGATTCAACACTTGTTTCGTGACCAATTACAAAAATTAGATTACTTAAGTAAACTGCCAACAACTAAATCATGTCTTCATTGGCCATTCTTCAATATCCCATTCTGTCTCTCTAGCAAAGTCTGTCTATTCACCACCCAGGGTCATCAGACCTATGCAGGGTGTTCAGGGACTGTGTTTATCATTACATTTTTGGCAACATCAGGTTGAAATACAATTAAACTACTATCTGTAAATGAATTACGTGGCAATATTTTGTATTTTCTTACCTCAGTCTCTTTACTGAATGAGACAGTAATGAAAAGTGAATTTGGGAATATATTACACTATTAGAAATCTGAAGCAATATAGGATCAAGGGGGGCTTGAACTTATACATATCATTATATGGGAGACAGGAACCATCCCTGGATGTTGGCATTGGATTATTGGGGAGGTACTGATAGGAGTGAAACCCGGGTGGAAAAACAAAAATATGTAAAGTATTCTGTGGGTGCTGGGATTTGAAATCGGAGACTGGGAAGCATCACTCCTAATAGCTATACCACAAAAAAGTTGTGAAAACAAAATATTAGTCAATTAATTTTTACATGTCTCAACTGCCACCTGAACTCCTAAGTGATATATTTTACCTCTTAATATTTATGCAGTATAGGGGTAAGTAATTCAACAGTTTGCCCATGTTTCTGCACAGAGCTTATGGAAGAATTCATTAGTTCACAGGTGTCGAGCTCCAGTCCTCGAGGGCAGCAGTGGCTGCATGTTTTCATTCTAACCATCTTCTTCATTAGTGAGCCGTTTTTACTGCCAATTAACTTCTTTTGCTTTAGTTTTAATTAACTTGACTCAGGCCCCTTAATTGTCTCTTTTTCCTTAATTAGTAGCCAAACAATAATGAAACATTAAACAACCCACCATATGACAGAAAAAACAGAAAAATCAACAGATTTGGAAATGTCTGCTGTGGCAGAATGAGAGCAGCAACAAGCCATTGAATTAAATAATGGGCTTAATTAACAGTAAGAATCAGCTTCTCATTAAGAGACTGGTTGGAGTGAAATTGGTTGGAGTTTGAAATCCCAGTTTAGCAGGTCATCTGTTGGCTCGTTTCATGTCTCATTTCTGTTTGGCTGCCATTTAATGAAGAAACAAATCAATTCAGAGGACTTGAATCCTTAAAAACAGGGCTATTAAAATGAAGGGAAAAGGAGTTAATTAGCAGTGAAAACTGGTCGCTGATTAGGAAAAGGGTTAGAATGAAAACCTGTAGCCACTGCAGCCCTCCAGGCCCGGAGTTTGACACCCCTGCATTATTTAAATATTCTTAAAACATAAACTATAGTAATCTTCCTCAATGCTTAGAACCACCCATTTCTACTAGCATGAAATGTTTCACTATTCTATTAAACTTTTTTTTAAGTAAAATAAAATGACTGATTTTATTCTGCTCTACTTTAAAAGTGTACAGCTTTACATCTATTTTTTTCTGAAAAAAGAAGAGGTTTTAACACTAGACCCTTTATAGTATTTTCTTTGTCAGAAGCCAATGTCTCAGTAAAAAAATTCTATTCACCCTTCTGGTTCTTCCTCCCAGCTTTGGAGCTACTAAAGACTGCCATTGAAAAGGCTGGTTTTACCGACAAGATTGTAATTGGGATGGATGTTGCAGCCTCAGAATTCTATCGAGATGGAAGCTATGACCTTGATTTTAAGTCTCCTGATGACCCTAGCCGATATATTTCTTCCGATGAGTTGGCTGACCTTTACCAGAGTTTTGTCAGGGATTACCCAGGTATGTACATTCAGGTATAGGAGGTTGCTGTCATTAGTCTTCCTGCTAAAGAATTACAATGCCTCTTCTTCTCCTCTCCATAGACTGGGAATCCATTGTCAACAAATAACTGGCCATTCTCTTTCAGTGGTGTCAATTGAGGACCCATTTGACCAGGATGACTGGGACGCATGGAGCAAGTTCACTGCAAATGTTGGAATTCAGGTTGTGGGTGATGACCTCACTGTAACTAACCCTAAACGCATTGAAAAGGCAGTGGAGGAGAAAGCCTGCAACTGTTTGCTTCTGAAGGTCAACCAGATTGGTTCAGTGACAGAAGCCATTCAGGCGTAAGTCTCCTTTTGGTGGAGTGATTTTACTCAATAGCAGGTACCCAGTGGAAAAATTCTGTCTTGACTAGTATTTTCTATATGTTTAGCTCTATAGTAGCATTTTAGACTAATTGTGAAAACTGATGCAAGTGCTTTTTTGTCAGGGAAAAAAACTCCCCAAAACTTAGCTGTATGTCTTGTTATATATTGGATGCAGGTGCAAGCTTGCCCAAGAGAACGGTTGGGGAGTGATGGTTAGTCACAGGTCTGGTGAAACAGAGGACACTTTTATTGCAGATCTAGTGGTTGGACTGTGTACTGGACAGGTGAGCATTCATATTTAATATTCCAAGCTATCAGGTGCACTGCACCCTTTGATACTGTACTGGTGTATGTGCCTTGCCGCATATTTACTTTATTAAGACCTTTTTGAGCTTCCCCTTTGAAGCTCACCATGTGTGATCAATTAATATGATGAATATTAATCTATGAATATGTTATTTGGCAATTATCAGTTTTCCCAGTTTTTAGTGTTTTTAATGTGCGCGTGTATAACGGGCCCTGTGATTGAATGGTGCTTTATACAGAGTTCCTGCCTTCCTTTTTTTTTCTGTCCATATACACTCCCCTGTGAAACAATGATACATTAATTTTATTTTGCTCACTGTGACCTCTACATGTTACTATTGTAGCCTGTGGATAGTGGCTACCTAATGGTTAATGCTGTCTTAGAAATCTGTATTTAGTATTAATAAAACTTGAGGAGTGATATTTAAAACTTTCATTCTTTCAATGTCCATCTCATAGTTTTTTACTTGTTTAAGTGACTATAAGCAGTCTCAGGCCTTGTTAGGATACCGTAAATTTCTGATTTCCCCAGCACATCTGTTGGCAACTAGTGGGCACAATAAAAGGTACAATCTGTTCACTTCCATACTTGCCTATCCAAGTCAGGGCTGAGAAAAGCTGTGCCTGTCCTAGCAGCAAAGAATGCAAGGCAGGAACCAAACCTGGACAGGGCAGTATATATTTGTAAATTTAACATGTACTTATACAAACTCCTCTAAGACAGTGGTCCAGCTGGGCTGTTTACTGCTGTGGACCAGTATGGATATTATTATCTTTGCATATTTGATTTTGTTGTTAATTCATATAACGTATAGGCTCAGAATTAATTACTGTTGTTTCAATATATTTCTTTTCACAATTTAAGCACAGGAAGTTGAATGACTTGTTCTGGGTCCTACATTAAGTCAGCTAGGGGATGAACAGGCAGCCAGTGGCGTGGCGTAGTGGGGGCGGCAGGGCGGCACGCCCCGGGCGGCACTTTTAGGGGGCAGCAAAATTTCACAATAAATAATAATAATATCTTGTAAAAATTTGAACCATACCTAAATAAGGGGGGGCGGAATTTTCCTCTGCCCCGGGCGGCTGACACCCATGCTACGCTACTGCAGGCAGCCTTATGGTTTACAGTTTAATATTCTAACCACTAGGTCATACTTTCTGCCACTAGCTATTTATATTATATTAAGCCAATCCCTGTGTTTTGATCATCCATCTCCATTTGCTGTTTCTGTCTTTCTTTTTAGCTGTTGCTGCAGATGCAGAGTGATAAGGCAGGCAATTTGCATGAATTTATACAGATGTCATCTTTTTCGCTGCTAGCTATGCTCAAAGACAATAATGTTTTCATCTTGTTAAAATTTCCTTAAATTTGTTTTCAGTATCTGAAGCCATTCAGTTTTTCACAAAATCAGAATATAGAAAAATTAACTAATTTTAATTTTCACATACAGCATAGGGTTTTTCAGTTAAATCCTATCTATTAATATTTTGATGAATGTTTTTGCTGTGAGGCACTTTACATTATTTTTGTATATGATTCACAGGCCAATTCACTAATAAACAAACTCTCTAGTTGACTGTAAATAGCAGTCTACCATTTTCCAATCCCATTACAATTCAGCTACAAAATATAGTTTGAACTTTTCTGAAGTTGCTTATTTTAACAGAGAATCACAGGGAACTGCCACCTAATCAAGGAGCAGTAGGCACAAAGCAGGAACCAAGTATGGACAGAGTGCTAGTCCATGGTACAGCTTGCTCACTCACACACTCTGTAACTGTATATATCATAATTAAAGTGCAGTGACTGAGTCAGCCTGTGTTACACCGTGAGCCAGTCGTGGAAACCAATCTACAATTAAAATATCACTGACACTATTGTAGAGCCATCTTAAAAGTTTTAAATTTAATAGATTGAGCATAGGATCACTTTTATTTAAATCTGGCCACACACAGTAGGTTTTAGCTATGTACAGTATTTTTGCACCATTAGCTATGGTTAATGTCATTGACACATATCTCCAGTGTCCTGGGTTCAAGCCAGCTCATTGTGACATTGAAATGGGTAGCAGGGTAAAAAAAATGGGTGGATGAATTTGAGATGCTTTTGAGATGGTATCATGATACTTGCTGCTTCCTCAAAACACTGGGAGCTTGGATTTGGTGACCTTGGCAAGTCACGCCCTACTTACAACCCTTTGCAAAAAAGGTCATCAAACCTCTCCTTTGTTGGATAGAACTTCAAAAACGACTAAGCCAAGAAGAAAGAGCAGCTCTAAAAAAATTCTAAGTTAAAGATGACAGGTCCACGACTATGCGAAGAAGAAAGAGCAGCGCGTCGAAAAGAGACCCAAAAGCCGGAGAGAAAAGAATGCCAAAAAAATGCAAATAAATAAAAGTAATAATCTATGTGCAAATTCTGATAATAAGGAAAGTAAGAAATCACTAAGCGAAGAAGAAAGATCTGCAACGTCTATCGCAACATTACATTATTAATGCATATCTAAAAGTCAAAGCTAATTGTCTCTTTATTAAATCGAATCAAGCAAAACTTAGAACGGAACATATGCAAGGTCTCATTGATCACGTTCAAAATTCAAATATCAATAGTTCAGACAAATTCAAAATAGGTAAAGCAGTATTATTACCATCATCATATCAAGGTAGTCCAAGAGCATTGCAACAGTTATATCATGATGCAATGGCAATATTCAGATTGCCAATATCCAGATTTATTTATTACAATGACGAGTAATCCACAACGGCCAGAAATCCGCATATATTTGAGAACAATGCCACCGGCTACACCGGCTATGGATATTCCCACTTACAAAAGTAGTTGTTTTATCAGAAAGTCTTATTTTTATTGAATTAACTCGAAATGGCGTTCGGACAAATCAGAGCATACATTTACACGATCGAATTTCAAAAGCATAGTTTGCCTCTCATGCATTTATAGGTTACTTTGCAAAATAAATTAGCCTATTAACTGCTGATGACGTAGATCTATTTGTCTGTGCTGAAATTCAAAAAGACAAACATATCCTGAATTATGGTACAGTCATTAAATACATGTCTCACAGACCACATTTAAAAGATTCAGTATGTTCAAACGACAGATATGACTAAGGCTGGCTTTCCTGATATTCGCCGAAGAGATAATCGTCACAAACAACACACTTATCACGGAAAGAAAGATGGAAAAATGGTGGTGCTCGAGAATTCAATGATTGTACCATATAACCCTTATTTTGCTCAAACGATTTGGTTGTCATAATAATGTCGAGACGAAGTTCAAGCTTATTTAGATACTCGGTACCTCAGTGCAATGGAAAGCGGGAGGCATTTAATGGAAAAGGCAAGGCACGGTCGAAGTCATTCTGTTGAATTATCACCGATGTATTTACCAGGTCAGAATATGATTCGATTTAAAGAGGAAGAAGCAGAAGCTTTAGAGGTAGCGAAAAATAGAAATACAAAATTATTGGCTTATTTTAAACTTAATAAAACAGACGTAAATGCAAAAAAATATGTATGCGCATATTCCTCAACATTACACATGGCAGAAACAAAAAAGAGTGTGGCATCCAAGAAAAATTAATTGCAAAAGTGTTGCTCGATTAAATATTGTATCACCAAAAGATACCGAACGGTTTCATTTAAAATTGTTAAGTGAATCGAAATGAACAACGTATAGATGGAACTACGTACGGTAACTTCTGTAATGATGCCTGACAAACTAAGGCACTTCTTCGTGTAATTAATTAAGTACAGGTAGCCTACAGGTGAAGTTAATGCTTTACAATTATGGAAAGCGTTCAAAGAACCATTAGCCGAAAAGTCGAATGAACAAACGGCTATTTCGATCATCAAAGAAATATTAGAAGCAGAAAGATTTAATGATGCAGCAATTTGGACTTCCACAAGAAATTAAGGAATCAGAGGTAAAGAAAGAGATAACAGCAGACGAAAATTTAACAGTGGAAGACCATCACAAATTATATCAGAAAAGTTCCATTCCAAAATATTGTTTTTATGAAGTTTTTAAGTAAAAGTGAACATAATGCATATGTAACAATTCCATTGAAAAAAACAATCAGTGGTTGGCTCGAGCAGGGGGCAGAGCCCCCTAGTCTTTTTAAAATTCAATTACACTTGAAAACCTAACAAAAATCATCAGTAACCTCAGCCATTGAAAATATGTAGATGTTGTGGATTGATGGTGGTTCAAGACTATAAGCATTACTGCTTGATGCAGATATATACAGTACTTCTGTCAGTTAGAGTTAAATTCATACTTGTTTTGTATAGTGGTATGACTGTATGATATTTTGAAATGCTTAAGACATATTAATAAGCACTACAACTATTGGTTTTGACTTTTTGACTTAGTATGAGTAAGTATAATACATACATAAATGTGATGTGTGATGCTTTGGCAAACTATCTGTGGCTGTTCTCTATCTTACACTCAAAGATACTTGTATAAGGTCTGGCTCCCTGTCACCCTGAGTTACATTAATGAAGTTACCATGGACATAGCACGGACAAAAGTAAATCAAAATGTGCAATAGAAGAAATGTGAATTTTCAGGCATGATATCAATGAGAAAAAGATAGAATACACATGTGGTACAATGTGAATTTTCTATTTGATTCAGACTTTCTACCAAAATCTTTATGTAAATAAAAGTAAATGATATATAGTTTCTGTAACTAATAACTAACCAAGCCTTGAATGGATGAAACTGGCAAAGCCTAATTTTGCATTATAACTAAAAACTCAACCTATTGTTTTCATTGGTAATCCTTTGTTGTTTTCCCACACAGACTAACTTTGGACCACTTGTTTCTTTCTCTTACAGATCAAGACTGGGGCTCCGTGTAGGTCTGAACGCTTGGCAAAGTATAATCAGTTAATGAGGTGAGCAAATTTTCTACATACATAATTGTTACATTTTATGTATGATATGCAGCAGTTGGTGCTTACATTCAAATCTTGGCTCCATCAATCCCTGAGTAAAGTTGGGACCCCTATACGTTTGAGTGGTTTTTTTTTGTTTTGTTTTTGTTTTTGTTTGTATTCTCTAATTTCTTCCCACACAGTGAAAGTTTGTATGTGAATTTAGATTGGTGGGTTAGATTGATCCAAATCTGTATGTGTGAGTGCACCTTGTAATAATCTTATGATCCATCCACAGTTGGTTCTCGCCTTTTAATTGGAAGAATCCATGACCAATAATTGGAACAAAGTGATTGAAACTTAATCATTTAAATAAAAAGTACCATTCAGCCAGTACTATTACATATTCTATTCAAAGCTGTGTGGCAAAATTAGTGGACAAAGCAAAAAAAGATGTGAGGTACCAGAGAAGTAACATTAAAGTGGCACAGTTATAAAGATTCTCATTTTCATTCTGAGCCTGATCCTTGTGTGACAGTAAATATTAACTTTCACCCAAGTACTTCACCTTCCTCTCACTTACTTCCAACATAGATTACTGTAAATTGCCCTGGAGTAAGTGTCTCCTACAGTGGCAGTGGAGTGGCAGCCCACTTACGTCGGATGATGCAGTGATAGCAACCAGGTCCCTAACATCTAGTGACACGTATTCAGCACTCTGCTTAAGACAATTCATAGGCCTCTTCTTAGTTTAAAATTCCTTGTAGTGTAATGCTGAATGTAAAGAAAAACAATTACTTGTAGGCAGTATAGACTAACAAGTAAGGTAGAGGACTATAAGACTGTTAGATCAATTTGAACTCTTAATGCATTGTGCAATTATAAGAAAATAAATTAACCTGCTAATTTTTACAATATACAGTTGCTGACATGAAAGGGGTACAAGAAAAGAGTGGATACCTATTTTGAGCATCCATCCATCCATCCATCCATCCATCCATCCATTTATTTCCAGGAAGACTTCATGTTATTATATGGCAAAAATGGACCACAGCCTGAACAGAGTGTGGGGACCAATCCTTGATGAGGTTACAGTCCATCATAGGGCAAGACACCTAATCAAGACAACCATTATTTCACCATAATATGACAATTGGTGTCAGTTCTGGTAGTTTCAGCATTTTAGAAACAGCTGTCCTCTTGGGATTTTCACATACTACACTTTCTAGAGCTTGCTGATAATGGTGTGAAAAACAAAAACATCCAAGCAGCAGCAATTTTGTGAGTAAGTACATTTTTTGAGAGAGCTCAAAGGAGTGTTGCCAAACTGATATAAACTAAAGAAATGTCACATATTCTCAAATAACAGTCCCATACAATAATGGGGTGCAGAAGGGCATCTCTGAATGTACATTCTGTTGAACCTCAAGCACATGCACTACAACAGCAGATGATCATGTCTGGTACCACTCTTGCGAGCTTAGAAGAGGAAGATAAGCCTATATTGGATCAACAAAATTGGATTGCTGAAGATTACAAACATTTTCCCTTCTTTGACATATCTCAAATGCCTGTGTAACATGCAGAAGATAGGATTAGAATTTCCAGTAAACTGCAGGATTTCATGGAACCTGCCTTGTGCCAATGTTACAGGTTAATGGTAGTAACATAAAGGTGTTGGGAATATTTCTAGGCCCATATTATGCTGCTTAATAAAATCTAAATGTCATGGAGTTCTACTAGACAGCTAAGCATTTTTGTTGACCATATGCATCCTTTTGCAGCCACAGTCTGCCTGTTTTTCAAATTGATACTTTCAGCAGGACAACGAACCAAGTCACAGAGCACTCATCATCACAAGCTGCGTTTGCAAACGTGATGGCGACTCCATTTTACACCAGTGGCATAAACAGTCACTAGGATTTTATGCAATAGACCACTTTTTGGATGAGATAAAATAGGAGGCTTGCAGCATACCGTAAATGTATGGCCAAGAAACTATCTAAGGACTGCATGATGCTATCTAGTATGCATGGGTCAAAATTCATATACAGACTTTAGAAAACTGTGTTGAAGCCATGCATTTCAAAAATACAGACTGTTCTGTAGACAAAGGGAGATTGTACCCGGCATTGTAAATTGTGGCTGCACTTAATAAAGTGGTCACTTACTACATATAAAATAATAATAAAACATTGTCACATCAGCTTGAACCAATTCAGTGGCATGGATGCTTAGAGCTTATCTCCATTAATTGAAAAAAAGACAGGACATTGTGCTCAGCCTTCACAGGATCCACTCATGCACACACCATTCAAATGTAGTTGGAAGACATTGCTGCATTAGCAACTGGCGTATAAAAGACCCCATTGTCTCTGTGTTTAGGGAGCAGCTACATCCAGGACATTTTCCCCATACTGAAGGATCTCTTATACATTCTGTTGATTTTTCCGTTCCGCTTGTCCTTTTTGTTCTATCCTTGGGTTCTTCTCCAGTACCATAACACCCCTTTCTTCATTCAATACTTATCCCAAAAGAGAAACCCACTACAATATAAGATAGATAGATAGATAGATAGATAGATAGATAGATAGATAGATAGATAGATAGATAGATAGATAGATAGATAGATAGATAGATAGATAGATAGATAGATAGATAGATAGATAGATACTTTATTAATCCCAAGGAGAAATTCACATACTCCAGCAGCAGCATACTGATAAAAAACAATATTAAATTAAAGAGTGATAAAAATGCAGGTAAAACAGACAATAACTTTGTATAATGTTAACATTTACCAACCCCTGGGTGTAATTGAAGAGTCGCATAGTGTGGGGGAGGAATGATCTCCTCAGTCTGTCAGTTGACCAGGACATTGACAGCAGTCTGTCGCTGAAGCTGCTAAATGAAACAAGGAAAATTTTTATATTATCTGTTTTAATTGTTAAGTTTATTTTCTCATTTGTGCTTGTTACTAATATTATTTCACCCAGGAAGCCATTTATTAAAAATAAAAATTAGATACTCTTTGTCTTAATTCTCTGATGGCTCCAGTACTGATGCTGTACCACTTGATGTGAATCTCTTGACCTCTTGGCTCTCTCTCCCACCAGTCCATGTTCACTTCACTGAAGGTCTCCCATGCACATGATAATTGGGCTGATTGTTGCTGCTGTTTTAGCAAAAGCCAGCCCCATTCATAGGGCCAAATTCTGTGGAACTCCATGGTGCATTGGCTCTGCTAGCAGCTGTGTGCTGCTTTGATTGTCCAAGGCTTTCTCCAAGGTCATCTATTCTCTATTACTGTACCTTCAGATGTTGCAGAATGTTTCCTTCCTTTTCATGAAGGGTATTGAGTTCATCATTAGCAGAGGATGCAATCCTGTCCTCCCTGTAACCATCAACACTGTTTTTTTTTTTTTTTAATTACCTCCACTGCCTCTTGCACTGTCTGCTTCTTGGTTGTTTAGGGACCATCCAGTGCCAACACCTTAATTCCTTGACTATAGTCCGCTGTAATCCAGGCTGAGTAGTCTCCATAGTTTTATGTCATTATGTCTTTTTTGTGTGTATCATCCATTTTTGTGGTGCTGTTGAGAATGGTTACTTCACATCTCATTTCACACTCTAATGGTTCTGTTTCCTTAAGCAATTCAGACTATTTTCTTTATAAAGAAATATTTCAAATGGTTTTTCCTTTGTTTGGATTAAGCTGGTTTAGATATTTATTGGTAGATGTTTTCTACTTTTATACTACTTAATGTTTCTTTCCTTGTTCATTCAGTTTTCTTAAAATGTATTTCCTTTGCATGAAACAGACATAATAAGGAGCTTTTTACATATAAAATATGTTTTTCATATATAGATATGAAGAAGATACAGTGTTTTGAATTTGTAATCATTTTGTACATTTGTTTTAATTTGAATTGATGCTAGTATTCAAGCATTTGTTCATTTTTTTTTGTCACTACATCATACACTTCAGGGTCATGTGGGGCTAAAGCCCATTCCAGTAGCATCAAACACAAAGCATGGTTGCCCTGCAATGTCTCCTTAGTTAAACATGAAACAATGGTGACAATGTAATATGATATTAACCTGTCTTCTCCTGCAGAATTGAGGAAGAACTTGGAGATCAAGCTCGATTTGCTGGGCACAACTTCCGAAACCCCAGTGCACTCTGAAAGAGTCTGAATATTACAAAAGAAGCCAAGCAGCTTGCTGAGAGAGACAAAACAAGTATGCAAGATAAAAAAGGAAAACAGAAATGGGCAATCCAAGTAGCACTGCACGTGATGTCACTAAGTCCACACCTGTGCGTGACTTTCTTCCTGTCTCTCTAGCTCTTGCATTGCTCTTCTGTCATAAGCCATTGCTCAAATTAACTTGTATATCTGCCTTATGCTCATTCCTTTTCTCTTACTTCTTTTGATTCCCTGTTATACTTTGTTTGAAAAATCCTGTTCTGCATTTTCTTCTGAAAGCAAAAATAATAAAGCAGATTTAAGGAGGCACACTGTTTCATGGCACTGACAAGTATGTGACAATTAAAACACAGTTTTCACCTCCAGACCTGACTTTGTTTTTTTCAAGTGCAGTTGTCAAACTAAATGTTTATTATTAGATATTGCACTCATTTTTCACTTTTTTCTGACATGTTCATATCTCACTTGCCGTGTGTGCTAATGTGTGTGCGTGTATGTGTGTGTTTAAATGTCAGATTCCTGCCTCCTGCTGCTGGGATAGGTGCCTGTTCTCCAAGACCAGTAATTGGATTACTCAAGTTAAGAAATCAGCGACTGATATTGTGGCACAAACAATGATTTAGACCAGATTGTATGATTAGTGTTCTTTTACCATTTAGATCAAATTCCAACTTAATATCATTTTCATTATGGAGTCCAAAATCTGTCAGTTTACTGTCTCCAAATTTCTGTGAAAGGTTTTCATAATAGTGTATTGTGGATAAAGTCTTAAACCAGAAGGTTTCAGATTCAATTTCTCCTTTTAAAAATCTGCATGTCTCCAAGTGAGTCACTTAACCCATCTGTAAGCAATTGCACTCTGTCATACAATTGTAAGTCATCTTGGATAAAAGACTCCCAGATATACAGTAATTTTGACTTATGTGTTCATGCATCATGAAATACTTACAGTAGGTCTAATCTGAATGCGTTAAAACTGTTATTACTACACCGGTGTTCAAGTACTGGAGTTACAGTATTGTCACCACTGTATATTCATGTTGGTTCCTCTTAGATGAACAATCTCAGACAACCATAAAGCTAAGAAGGTAAAACGAAAATTGAAATTGCAGCCTCTTACTTTACAAATACAAGCAGTTATTTTTCCTTGTTGTTCACAGGCAGATTGGGTTACAGGCTTCTGTATTATTGTAGGCTTCATATAACACATTCTGTTGTCTTGGAAACCATGCTAGAGGGAGTTAAACTAGAGCCTTTGGGAACAGGAGACAGAGGGAAGTACGAAATCAGGTGATCCAACTGTGAGACCTGGAACATGGATGATTGGTTATTCAAGTTTAAAATGTAATTATTATTAAAACAAATACAGCTTTTTCACCCAGTCTAATTAGAAAACATACCAGTGTAAAGACTGCATCTCTTGGATGGTGTTTTATTGCATGCTATAATTATGTCTTATGGTTAGACAGTTAGTGGTTTAAAATCACTGCAATGTGATTTATAATACTCATGTACATAATGAGACAATTGATTGAAATTCTCATATATTTACATTATATTATTTGTACAATCAGATCAATTTGGTGTTGTTATGTGCTGGAGTATACCATATAATACAATGTTATCCCATCCTGGGCTTTTCCCTGCCTTTTACAACCCTGATTTGCCTTATTTGGTGGTAATTAAGGTGGATGAATTTAGGAATGGTTTATAGCAGACAAAATGCTTGTTTAACTTTTAGGTGGCTTTATATCACATTAAAAGTTTGGAGGTTATTATGAAATTAATTGAGAGAGAAAGGTGTTAATTGGGATAATACAAAGTGCCAATGAGAAAAAAAGGTAAATGTTGCTGCCACTCTGGATCTTCCTGCACAAATAGTTGCCTTGTCTATCAGGTGCGGGAAGGGGGGGCTCACTTACTTGCCCACCTTCAAAATGCCACACAGAGCCAAACATTCCCTTCACACCTTCCATATCCTCTCAGGACCCTGACACATTTCTTCTACCACTAGACCATTGTCCTAGGTCTGCTTCTGACTCTAGACTCAAAAGAACCTTTGGCCTGAGACATTATATTCCCCACTGAGGTCACTTCCAACCAAACCTTATGGGTCAGTTGCAGTTTACCTGAGATATTACTGTACTAGCATCAGCTCTGATCCCTTTCTTGTTTCTAATGGTGATAGACAGGTTGACAGAGGAGATTAGGCAGGTATTCCTGTTGACTATGATGTTTGCAGATGACACTGTGATCTTTAACAAGAGTAGGGAGCAGCATGAGTAGACCCTATAGAGGTGGGATATGCTCTGGAGAGGAGAGGAATGAAGGTCAGCAGGACCAAGACAGAATATATGTGTGTGAATGAGATGGAGGCCAGAGGAATGATGAAGATGCAACAAGTAGAGTTGACGAAGGTGGACAAATTTAAATACTTGGGATCAACAGTACATAGTAATGGGGAGTGTGGAAGAGAGGTGAAGAAGAGAGTGAAGGCAGGGTGGAAACAGTGGACAACAGTGTCAGGAGTAATTTGTGACAGACGGGTACCGGCAAGAGTGAAAATGAAGGTCTACAAGAAGATAGGGAGGCCAGCTATGTTATATGAGTTGGAGATGATGGCAGTAATGAAAAGATAGAAGTCAGAGTTGGAGGTGGCAGAGTTAAAGATATTTAAATTTTGCATTGGGTGTGACAAGGATGGACAGGATTAGAAATGAGTACATTACAGAGTCAGCTCAGATTAGACAGTTTGGAGACAAAGCCAGAGAGGTGCGATTGCACTGGTTTAGACATATGCAAAGGAGAGATGCTGGGTACATCGGGAGAAGGATACTAGTAACGCCAGGCAAGAGAAAGGCCTAAGGAGAGGTTTATGAATGTGATGAGAGAGAACATGCATGTAGTGGGAGGGACAGAGCAAGATGCAGAGGACAGGAAAATGTGGAGACAGATGATCTTCTGTGGTGACTCCTAACGGGAGCAGCTGAAACAAGAACAATTCAATTTGAGTATGTAAAAAGACCCTGATATCCTTATATGGAAAGTAATGAGAACAAGAAGTACACATTAGTAGAATTGTATCTGAAGCATAATTGTCTCTCTGTATGTCAATTCCCATTTAATTAGATAATACAGAAGAAATGATTCTTGTCATTCATTATGTGCCCAGCTTTTTCTAATAATCAAACGAATCCAACAGTCACCAAAGCGAATAAAATACCTAGTCAGAGGCAGGACAATATTTTTAAAGAATGTCTTATCATAGCAAAAAATACACAGTAGAACACAAGCCCTTCTCTCACATATTGTGAGAGATATCATCTCATACCAGATCTGGAGGACACACGCAAATATACTCTACTACACTCTGAAGGAATAATACATCATGGAATAAACTGGCAGCATCTTTCAATATATGCACTTCCTGAACTGGCAGGTGAGCATTTTCTTAATTAGGGACACCAACTCTGCATCTGTTTCCTGAAAATGAATGGTTAAATACTGTATATATTGATTCATATTTTTCTATTTCTTGTATGATGCAACGTGAATATTTCCATGCATTGCTTGTGTTTTTCTGTGGTATTGAGTAAAATATTTGTGATTCAGATTACTCTATACTTCAGCTTAAATATAAATATAAAATATGGATTCCATACTTCTTTAATGGCTTATTAGTGTTCTTTCATGTCTATAACAGTCTGTCTGATTTGTACAGAATTTGTTTAATAACACTACCCACAGTACTGGGTCTGTTAAACCTTCCCAAGTGGTGGTCTAAGTTAGTGCACAACTTTGTTCCTCTTCTCCGCTAGTTCTCTGTTGTCCTGGGAGAACAATGGCATGTTTTCACTGTCACGCATGCATGTTTGGGGACCTTTCAGGCAGCTCAGGTAATTTGAGTAATACCACTGTCAGGCAGAAGGGGATGCTGTCCACAGCCATATCAACTATTGCCAGGAGATGACTCTTAAAAAACTTGGCATCCTAAGCCTCACCCCTACCAGGAATGGACCAATACAACTGGAGAGCTAAGATATGGAGGTTGTCTTTTGGCCCAAATAACTGAGGGAGACAGAGTACCATTACAAAGTGTGAGGAGCATGATTTTTATTTTATTTTTTTGTATCCTATGGAATTGTTTTGTTGACTGAACCATTTATAAAAAATGGTTGGCTCGGCACCCCAAATACTGCACCATGTCCAGCAGTTCTCACATCTAGGGTTGTCACCACTCAAGCTTACACTCTCTGTTTTCCTACGTTGGTCCCCAAGCTTATTGCTCTTCAGGGACACAACACATGACGGAATCTATCACAAATTAGTAACCGTCGCTTTCACACACACTGGAATGCTTATTCTCCTTCTCAATGAAGGACTTCCTTCCGTCTTGTGTTGTGTTAGTTGCATGTCTGTCCATTGTATCTCTAGCGAACTAGCTCAAAAACATTGTGGCACTAACAAGGTCTGCTTTGAAAAACACCACTTTTGTAAGGTGTGGCACTATACTCTAGTGCAGGGGTTCTTAACCTTTTGATAACTCCAGACCCCCAGTGGATTGTCCAATATGGTCCCATACCTCCTTTACTTGACTGTCAAAATAATCATCACCATTCCTTATATTAGTTGCCAGTATGATTTCCAAATATGTCAACAGCTTGAATTTACTGTACTTTAGATATGGATAGCTAGGAAGAGAACATGAAATAAAATCATAAGCATTGATAACTTTATCATATTTATTTAGAAAAAGCAAAATTAAAAAATGACAAATATACAAACAGCTACAACTATTTTACAGTATAACTTTGATTCACCTGTTTCAGATTATAAAGCAATAATTTTACAGTTGAGTATTACACAAAAGAAGAAAACAAACTTAAATGTGCAAATTTTTTCAATATCTTGACCACATAACACAGACTTTCACTAATCTAGTGAGATATTTGTTGTTGTTTTTGTGCAATCAAAGCATGGAATCGGGGATACAGTTATGGACAAAGCTACTCGCATGTCATTTGGCACATCAAGTCGATTTCGAATTGACTGTGGTTTGAAACGTCAGTTGATTTATCGATCTGCATGCTGATTTTTGCAGGACTTTGTTTAATCTCACTGACAACTTGGGTTATTATGTCCTGACTCAAGTCTTTAATTCTCTGGTGTACAGCATCGTTGGACAAGGACATCTGACTCAATTGCTTTGCGGCATCCTCTCCTAGCATGATTTTTGCCATCTCCAGTGCACAAGGTTTCACGAGAGTCTCCTCAATTGTGTGGGGCTTCTTTTCTTTGACAATCATGTACGAAACTTTGTAGGAGGCTTCCAAAAAAGGTTTTCCAGGAGCAGTAAACCCATATGATGAAAGAGTTGCTTTCTGATCATAACGAACTCTTCTCAACTTAAAAGCATCAATCGATGTACCAACATGATTACTGTGTTTGCTTTCGAGATGTTCCCTCAGTCCTGATGGCTTCAAATTTTCATTGCTCATTACCAAATTGCAAATCATGCATTGGGGTCTTTCAGTTCCATCTCGTTCTGTCACACAGGTGAAGTCAAAACCAACATATGAATCATTCCACTTCTGTTTTTTGACAAACGACATTTTGCAGAAAATCTGTAAAAGGAAAAAAGAAAAACCGCAGAAAGCACTATGTACACAGCGGTAGGCAAGTACAGAATTAATGGCAGATTGCAGTTGCCGCCTTTATATACAATGCAAAATGCGCTTCTAGAGTCTTCGAGATACATACATTGCCAATAAACGAGTAAATACACACTTGTTCAGTAAATACAGTAATCCCTCCTCCATCGCGGGGGTTGCGTTCCAGAGCCACCCGCGAAGTAGGAAAATCCGCGAAGTAGAAACCATATGTTTATATGGTTATTTTTATATTGTCATGCTTGGGTCACAGATTTGCGCAGAAACACAGGAGGTTGTAGAGAGACAGGAACGTTATTCAAACACTGCAAACAAACATTTGTCTCTTTTTCAAAAGTTTAAACTGTGCTCCATGACAAGACAGAGATGACAGTTCTGTCTCACAATTAAAAGAATGCAAACATATCTTCCTTTTCAAAGGAGTGCAAAGCAAGCAGTCAAAAAAAAAATCAATACGGCTTTTAAGTATGCGAAGCACCGCCGGTACAAAGCTGTTGAAGGCGGCAGCTCACACCCCCTCTGTCAGGAGCAGGAAGAGAGAGAGAGAGAGAGATAGCGAGAGACAGATAAAAAAAATCAATACGTGCCCTTTGAGCTTTTAAGTATGCGAAGCTCCGTGCAGCCTGTCCTTCAGGAAGCAGCTGCACACAGCCCCCCTGCTCACACCCCCCTACGTCAGCGCAAGAGAGAGAGAGAGAGAGAGAGAGAGAAAGTTAGCTGGATAGCTTTTCAGCCATCTGCCAATAGCGTCCCTTGTATGAAATCAACTGGGCAAACCAACTGAGGAAGCATGTACCAGAAATTAAAAGACCTATTGTCCGCAGAAACCCGCGAAGCAGCGAAAAATCCGCGATATATATTTAAATATGCTTACATATAAAATCCGCGATGGAGTGAAGCCGCGAAAGGCGAAGCGCGATATAGCGAGGGATCACTGTATACATTGTGATATATGGCCGGCCGTTCATCCCTGCCAATACCCTCAGGCTGCCAGGTGGAGCCTTCTCTGCAGCATGGAGGTGCCCCGAATGCCAGCAGTGAATTATGGACATTGAAGTTTTCCTTTACAGCCCTGCTGGATACCATGGGGGCCACTAGAAGGAGCTGCAGAGAGGAGCAGCGACTATTTGCCCTATGCCCCCGGCAGTACGTCAGAGTCACATGGACAAGAGGAATGACGTGCTTCCGGGATGAAGAAAAGGACTTTTTATCTGTGATAAGAGTCACATGGACTGAAGGCTGGGAAACACTTCTGGGTCAAGGACTATAAAAGACTCTGAGAAACACCAGAGCGTTGAGCTGAGCTGGGTGGAAGGGTGGCAATGCGTCTGGGAGTGTGGAGAATTGGTTATTGATTATTATTGGTTATTGTATATGAGTAGTGTGGAGAGCAGGGTGCTTTGTGCATGTAATTATTATAATAAATTCAATATTTTGGATTTTACCTGGTGTCTGGCATTTGATCGTAGGCTTCAAGGGAGCAATAGCTATCCCTATCGTTCACAACATTTATTAAATTCAAATATTAAAATTAAAACGTATTAAATTTAAAAGTTAAAGTTGTAGTAAATATCCATCCATCCATCCATTATTCAACCCACTATATCCTAACTACAGGGTCACGGGGGTCTGCTGGAGCCAATCCCAGCCAACACAAGGCGCAAGGCAAGAAACAAACCCCGGGCAGGGCACCAGCCCACCACAGGGCACACACACACACGCACATACACACACACACACACACACACACACACCAATCACACACTAGGGCCAATTTAGAATCGCCAATGCACCTAACCTGCATGTCTTTGGACTGTGGAAGCAAACCGGAGCACCCGGAGGAATGTAGTAAATATACACGTGTAAAATTAAATACAAGCATTTGCAGGAAATGTCGAATGTTCTCAAAGAGTCTATCGTGTTCCATTCACGTACTATCCATCCATCCATTTTCCAACCCGCTGAATCTGAACACAGGGTGACGGGGGTCTGCTGGAGCCAATCCCAGCCAACACAGGGCACAAGGCAGGAACCAATCCTGGGCAGGGTGCCAACCCACCGCAGGACCATTCACGTACTACCTAAGTATAAATTAATACATTAAATAAAATAAATACCAATACCCAGAGATCAAGTCCCATACCCCCAGCATTTGGTTCCCATACCCCCAAGGGATATGGATACCCCCGGTTAAGAACCTCTGCTCTAGTGCTTTAGAAAATTATCTGTAATACCATGTGATCTAGAAAAATTTTGGGCCAAAAATTATTGGTATCAGCTGTTTAGATTGGAAAGTTAAAAAAAATAAAATAAATATATAAAAAAACTTAATAAACAGATTTGAAAGTTAAAAAAAAATATATAAAAAAATATATATAAAAAAATATATAAAAAACTTAATAAACCGGTCCCCATTTTTCAGTGTAAAAATCAATGGCGATATTGTTAATTTATGTCTCTAGGTAAAATCAAGTAACAAAATAATGAGCAAAATTCTGAAAACCTATTGAATGATCTACATTAATATGGCCTAAATGTGACCTGACCTTTATCTTCTTCCAAATAATAGAATCAAATTGTAACTCTAAACACTATACTTAGGTTGTTACCATCACAGTCTACTGTTTCCAATAAAGGCTTGAGGAAGTGACTCATGCTCTAATCAAAAAGGATCCCAGAGTACCTCAGAAAAAGTATTCTTGATGCTCAGGAGATTAAATGAAGTTACAAAACAAGTTATAACAACGGTTTCCTTGACAAATCCACAGTCATGCAGGTAGCTAACAAAATGAAACTAATTAATAATAACATTTGTTTATGAAGCACATTTTACTTCAAAATATGTTGGTCAATGTACCCTACAAAGTGCTCTACATAAAAATATGATAAAAAATTAACCAAACAAAAGAATATATAAAACAAGTAACACAGAATAACTTAAATTACTGTCAACTACAGGCAGTTTTTAATTTTATAATAATAATAATAATAATAATAATAATAATAATAATAATATGAAGGACGTTCAAAAAGTTTCCTCACTTTTATATTTTTGTTGGGAAACGGTGAAGGTGGGAAGAGTATTAATTGGGAATTAAAAAGTTGGTACGACGCTGGTTAAAATTGCATCGCAATGGAAGGTGAGTATGTAGAAAAGTGCTCATAATTTATTTTTGAAATTCTTAATAAATAGAGTTTAAAAAAGTGTGGAAATGTTTTGAATGTCCCTCGTAATAACTTTATTTATAGCACCTTAACATGCATTTTCAAATCAACTCAAGGTGCTTAACAGATTAATAAACATGAACAAAGATATACCCCATTTACTTGGATTTTTACCTTTAATTAATACGATAATAACTTCTAATAAATGTAAGTACACTAAATACAAAATCAACCAGGTATTGTTAAGCAAAATGTAACCACTAAAGTACAAAACAAACCTTCACTCTTAGCAGAAAAAGGTTTTCTAATTAAAATATTTATACTTTAAGGCTGACAATAGAACAAGCAGATGTAATTAATATATATATATATATATATATATATATATATATATATATATATATATATATACAGTAATCCCTTACTTATCGCGGGAGATAGGTTCCAAGGCCGACCGTGATAACTGAATTTCCACGAAGTAGGGACACTATATTTATTTAATTATTTAACGTGTATTTGGACGTTTTTAAACCCTACCTGTATTGTTTACAACTCACCATTTACTCTATTAAAAACAGGGACAACTGCTAAGCAATATGAAATCGGTAGATAAGTTTACACTTACTGTATAGCGAAGTACACGTAGCAGCTTGTAGGCGGTCATGACGTCGTCGACCTTGTTGCAAAGATTCCTAAAGCAGATTCCATCCAGACTACTGCCTTATCATGTCCACTTGCAACTCATTTTGCACCCTGGTTAAAGGACACTGCGGCCGTAGATCTTATATGCTTTTCCTCCTTTTTAAATAAAAAGAATCGATGTCCTGCAGCGGTGTAGCTGTTCCCTTCCTTCAACATATCCAAAACTTTTACCTTTTCTGCAATCATTTGCATCTTCTGTTGGTGCTTGGACACGGCCCCTGAAGCATTAGCACGTTAATGATGAATGAGTGAGATGAGACTTCTTGGTTAATGCAACACTCCATCGCTGAGCCAATCAGCAGCACACAGGAACTTAACTGCGTGCTCTGATTGGGTAGCTTCTCAGCCATTCGCTAATAGCATCTCTTGTATGAAATCAACTGGGCAAACCAACTGAGGAAGCAAGTAAAAAGACCCATTGTCCCCAGAAACCCGCAAAGCAGCGAAAAATCCACGTTATGTAATTAGATATGTTTACATATAAAATCCGCGAAGTCGTGAATCCGCGAAAATTGAACCGCGAAGTAGCGAGGGATTACCGTATATATATATATATATTTATATATAAATATATATATATATATATATATATATATATATATAAAAATAAATACATACAGTATATATCTACATTTTACCTAGGCATATGTACATGGAAACCCATTTAGCAGAAAAAGTTTGATGTCATTAAAGTTGATGAAAAAATACAAAGCAAATTAAACAGTCCATAGCGGTTTCAGTTCATTTAGTATGTAGATGAAGTTCTTGATTCCTGAATGTGATTGTTTGACCAGCTAACACAGAAGAGAGGAGAACAAAATACTCCTATGATTAGTCATAGGAGAAAAATAAACCTGTGGAGGGCCACAGTCGGAAGACAGAAACGAGCAAATCAAATAGTTAGGTTTAATGGCAATCAGTTTCTGCATCATGAAAGTCAGAATGACCTAGGCTAGCTGAGTCATTGTAAGGTATCGAAGTCCTCCTCGTTTCCTCCAGTATCCCAGGTGACTGCAGAGTAGAGCACGTTGGGCAAGTGTGGATGGCACATTGCACCACCACACAGGATGGAAGACAAAAAACATAAAAAAGCAATGAATTAATGCTGGGTACTTATTAACACATCAAGCAGGTAAATTTATAATCAGATCACTATATTATACTATAATTACTGGAAAACCTGATTAAAATAAGTGTTTTTAGAAGTTTTTTTAAATGTTCCACAGATTTAGCCAGGTGGTTTCTATCAGTAAATTATTCCAAATATTATGTGCCTAAGGACAGAAAGCTGTCTCACCAGTTGTTTTGTGCTGAGATCTTGGAATAAAAAGCAAACCAGAATTTGCAGATCTAAGACTGCAGTTTGGTACACACTGAAAAAGGGAAATGACAGATTGTTACATTTACAAAAAATGTATTTACTTTATATTACATGTATTGCTTATGTTCCACTTTTGAACATAACTCGATCATGTTAAATTTATTGAATCTTGTGATATGTACAGTATACTAATTTTAGTCATTTAGGTAGAAGTCAAAATAGTTATATTTAGTCCTCACCGGAAATAAATAAGCACCAAGTGGATTCATCGTCAGCAGAGGTTGGATAAGTTGGTGGTAAAGTCACGTGACTTTCAAAGAAGTAACAGGTTGTGGATTCGAGTTATTGTCGCCGGTTAAGACCAAAAGGTTAGGGAAATAACAGTTTAAAAA
The DNA here is from genome assembly GCF_900747795.2 of Erpetoichthys calabaricus. Lineage (NCBI taxonomy): Eukaryota > Metazoa > Chordata > Cladistia > Polypteriformes > Polypteridae > Erpetoichthys > Erpetoichthys calabaricus. Next base: position 100,630,999 of record NC_041402.2, on the reverse strand, counting down.
AGAGAGAACACACACACGAGAAATATTCAGATATTCATTTAAAACACTTCATTACGCAGACTAACATTAATTCGTTTAGCATTTTTCATTGTATTCTCTTTTAATGTTTTATCAAACTATGCTCACTAACTACCGTCACAAGTCAGTAAATGTACTATTAAGTTGTCTAGATTTACTTGCTTAGTACGAGTATGTTTACGCACTTAAAAAAATGAAAAAGTTCTGACTTTCGCTGCAGGTCAACTGCATTCAGTAATACTGTTCATTAGTATTATCATGACATTGCTCAACCAGATAAATACCATTAATACAGACAAATAAATAATACACCCAAATACAATACAATGCAATTGCCGAATTTGCTTGTTTGAAAATAAAAAAAAAATTATTTTGTGAGAGAAGGTGCCAAGCAGCATTTTTTCACTTTATATTTTACTAGTAATATAACACTCTATCCAAAGTGCATTTTGTGTTCATATTTAGTTACACATTGGTCATGGCATTCTGGCACAGCCAAAGAAGCAGTGTTCTTGTACAACCGTTGTACATTTCAGCTTTTGAATACTAATCTTTTGTATTTTTGTTGGTTTGTATTGTTTTAAAAATTAAAACTAGTTTTGGTATAAGCAAACCTGTTTATTTCTTACAGTCATATGAAAAGGTTTGGGAACCCCTCTCAACCTGCATAATAGTTTATTCTACTTTCAACAAAAAAGATAACAGTGGTATGTCTTTCATTTCCTAGGAACATCTGAGTACTGGAGTGTTTTCTGAACAAAGATTTTTAGTGAAGCAGTATTTAGTTGTATGAAATTAAATCAAATGTGAAAAACTGGCTGTGCAAAAATTTGGGTCCCCTTGTAATTTTGTTGATTTGAATGCATATAACTGCTCAATACTGATTACTTGCAACACCAAATTGGTTGGATTAGCTTGTTAAACCTTGAACTTCATAGACAGGTGTGTCCAATAATGAGAAAAGGTATTTAAGGTGGTCAATTGCAAGTTGTAATTCCCTTTGACTCTCCTCTGAAGAGTGACAGCATGGGATCCTGAAAGCAACTCTCAAAAGATCTGAAAACAAAGATTGTTCAGCATCATGGTTTAGGGGAAGGCTGCAAAAAGCTATCTCAGAGGTTTAAACTGTTAAACCCAGGTCTGGCAGGCCAAGAAAAATACAGGAGCGGCATATGCGCAGAATTGTGAGAATGGTTACAGACAACCCACAGATCACCTCCAAAGACCTGCAAGAACATCTTGCTGCAGATGGTGTATCTGTACATCGCTCTACAATTCAGCGCAATTTGCACAAATAATATCTGTATGGCAGGGTGATGAGAAAGAAGCCCTTTCTGCACTCACGCCACAAACAGAGTAGCTTGTTGTATGCAAATGCTCATTTAGACAAGCCAGATTCATTTTGGAACAAAGTGCTTTGGACTGATGAGACAAAAATTGAGTTATTTGGTCATAACAAAAAGTGCTTTGCATGGCGGAAGAAGAACACCGTATTCCAAGATAAAACACCTGCAACCTACTGTCAAATTTGGTGGAGGTTCCATCATGCTGTGGGGCTTGTGTGGCTAGTTCAGGGACTGGGGCCCTTGTTAAAGTCGAGGGTCAGAAGAATTCAACCCAATATCAACAAATTCGTCAGGATAATGTTCAAGAATCAGTCACAAAGTTGAAGTTACACAGGGGGTTGGATATTCCACAAGATAATGACCTAAAACACAGTTCAAAATCTACAAAGGCATTCATGCAGAGGGAGAAGTACAATGTTCTGGAATGGCCGTCACAGTCCCCTGACTTGAATATCATCGAAAATCTATGGGACGATTTGAAGCAGGCTGTCCATGCTCAGCAGCCATCAAATTTAACTGAACTGGAGAGATTTTGTATGGTCAAAAATACCTCCATCCAGAATCCAGACACTCATCAAAGGCTATAGGAGGCGTCTAGAGGCTGTTATATTTGCAAAAGGAGGCTCAACTAAGTATTGATGTAATGTCTCTGTTGGGGTGTCCAAATTTATGTCTAATTTTGTTATGATGCATATTGCATATTTTCTGTTAATCCAATTAAATTTAATGCCACTGCTGAAATACTACTGTTTCCCTAAGGCATGTCATATATAAAAGGAAGTTGCTACTTTGAAAGCTCAGCCAATGATAAACAAAAATCCGAAGAATTAAGAGGGGTTCCCAAACTTTTTCATAGACTGTATTAATAACTTTAAACATGAACTTTAAAATAATACTGGAACAAGTATAATTGACAACCTATAAAGGTTATAGCTAAGCAACTCGTTGAGGTGCACTTTTTAAAAAGTTTATAAAACAATTGTTAAAATATTATGCTTTATTGACATGCTCATTTAACATAATATAATTAATTTAACAGAGAATGAATAAAGTTTCATTCATTTTATATAAAAATGTCATGTTGTTTCAGGATATATTAATTTAGTGCATTAAGCCATGATTAAATTATTTTTGATAAAAACAATTTTATTATGTGCAACTGAAGTACATATTTTTTAAATTTTAATCTGACATGCCATTTTCTTCAGTGCATAAGGAAACAGGCATTCTGAGATGTAGGTAGGGGTGAGATTGTTCAAAGCCTTAAATGCAAGTAGAATTATTTTAAAATGATTCTAGAGGACACTCACAGTTGATGTAAAGATATTAGTATTAGGGATATAAGCTCATATTTTTCATTTTGGTTAAAACTCTTTTGCTGCATTCTGGACTAGCTGTTGCTGATTTACATCCTTTTTAGGTGGTCCTGATAGGAGAGCACTGCAGTAATCTAGTCGGCTAAATACAAATGCATGTATTTATTTTTCAACACCTTTAAATGTTATAAGAGAGCACACCCTTGAAATGTTCCTAAAACTGAAGAAAGCAGTCTTGGTGATATTATTAATATGCAATCAGCAATCAAGGTCAGAGTCAATAATAAAACCTAATGGCTAATTCTGAATCCAATTTATTAATATATACCAAAACTCCATGTGATGGGATACTGGAGAAAATAAATCTCTAGGGGTTCCAAAGACAAAGACTACCCAACCTCCCTGGGCATTCAATATATGGGATGAGGTTATCTATGATTGTTATGATGTACAATCTTTAGAAGATTCGATGTAGGGGCACTCACCTATAGTTTTAGCATCCATACCCTTCCCAACATCAGAGGTGGTTGCAGATGAAGGGAAAAAGGAGTTATAGAAAGGTTAATGGGTCTTTAGAAAGTTTTCTGAAAAGTTTCACAGTATTAGCCTGGTGTATCTCTGTTGGTAAGGCATTTCAGATTCTCGGTTCATAAGAGCAATAGTCTGCTTCACTAGTTCTTTAATGATAGCTCTTGGAATCATAAGCAAGCCTGTGTTCAAGTATCTAAAATTAAAATTAATAATGTTAGAGAGCAGAGCAGACACTTCAAAAATATAAGAAGTAGCTAGCTAAATTGTTCAGAGCCTTATATACAAATAAGAATATTTTAAAAATACTTTGGTTTGTTAAGTTTTCTGCCAGATATAACACAGCAGGATTTTAGATTGAAGTATGAAGTAGAAGATGAAATTGATACAAAAAGTAAAGAACACAACACAGTAAAATGGCTGAAGATTTATGTTGTAACAAGATCTCTCAAAAAAAAAATATATATATACTGTATAGTTAAAAAGTTCATGGTACAGCTGAACTACTAGGAAAAGATTTATCTGTAAGTGTAGGGTCGGATCTTCAATCATTGCAGATCCTCTTAGTGCGATGTTTGGAGTTATTTCAGATGAGATTAGGCCAGCTAATGATAAAGTGTCTGTTATTTCCTTCACTACATTGTTTGCGGTGGCACGGTGGTGCAGTGGGTAGCACTGCTGCCTCGCAGTTAGGAGACCCGAGTTTGCTTCCCGGATCCTCCCTGCATGGAGTTTGCATGTTCTCCCTATGTCTGTGTGGGGTTTCCTCCGGGTACTCCAGGCACTTCGGTTTCCTCCCACAGTCCAAAGACATGCAGGTTAGGTGGATTGGCAATTCTAAATTGGCCCTAGTTTGTGCTTGGTGTGTGGGTGTGTTTGTGTGTGTCCTGCGGTGGGTTGGCACCCAGCCTGGGATTGGTTCCTGCCTTGTGCCCTGTGTTGGCTGGGATTGGCTCCAGCACACCCCCGTGACCCTGTGTTCGGATTCAGCGGGTTGGATAATGGATGGATGGATGGATGGATGAATCGTATGTTTGATTGTCATATTATAAAACGGTAATACACAGACGTGGAACAAAAACAACTTTAATAAAAAATAAATAAATAAAGATAAGGTTCTAATACAACAGGAGCTTTTGAGACACGCTAACTAGCACTGACATGGTTTTATCTGTATTCAGAAACAAACAAAAGAATACCTCTGATTTAAATACCAGTGCACTGGGACCATTCATAAATACAGTATGTTCTGGGCATGCCCCATAGCTATGGTTTTCTGGTGTAATGAGTGAAAGTTCCTGTTGTCTGCTCTTTCCATTAAAATCTGTATTCTCCTTAAATTTTACTTCTCTTGGACTTATCAACAGTCTCTCTCTTCCTTCCAACAGAGCATAGTCTCTCTAGGGACAACTGCTGTTGAATTTGCCTCAACCTTCTGCTGGAAACTCCCCAGTTTACCATACCAGTTTGTGACACATCTCATTTTTTAATTGTAAATTATTAAAATTGCCTTTGGCAAGGATCAAGGGTGTGTCCAGATCGTATATATTAAACTGTCAATTCTTGTCTGCAACCTAGCTTGAATCAGCTGGTTGAGATGGCCTCCAGTAAAGCTTGTATGAGGAGTTAAGGGAAAGATACTGAATTTTATGATGTATTAGGCTACCAATACCAGTGATAATGAGATACCAGTTGAATAATACATACAACTCACACAAAAGAGACCCTTCCAACATATTGTCTTATTTATAAGCAAAAAATGAAAGTATTAAGGAAAGCCTCAATTTTAACATCAAATACTCAACACCAAAAGCAGAAACATAAATACATAATCATAAATTTAAAATTTTAAGCAAAGTGCAAAATATAATAATACTTAAGTAATTAACAATTAATTAGCAAATTCATGTAACTTCTAAATTTTCTCACAATCAGCTTTTTAACAGTATATTAAATTATTGAGACAATTTCATATTAATTAAACCACTTATTTAGTTGTCATGTGCTGGGGGTTTTAAGTTTAAATTTCAAATGTCCTAGATCAGCCACATTCTGAAAAGGGTCATTCTGTAGACGCATGATGACAATTTTATTTGGATAGAAGATGGCTGAAAATAGGTCCATTATATGTGATGACATATCCAATCTATTACAGATAGTGAAACCCAAAAAGAACATCAAGCAAAAAAAAGAAGATGCAATACCAAAATACTAATAAGACCAGTTTAAGGGGGGTGGGGGGGAGGGGGGGGGGGTCTTGTACTGGTGCTCTATAGCTAACGGCATTACTTCTTGCAGTAGTTTTATTTTTTCACAGGATGTTAAGGAGGCCTACATTTAATAGCTGTACCGAGGAAAAGACACTAATAAATTCTGAAAGGTAAGGCATGGCTAAAATAGTCACTTTATATGTGATAAGGCAGATTTTTAATTTAGAATTCACGTCTAAACTTCAGGAGCAGTAAAGTAATTTAAGAAGAGTTATATGGTCCTATTTTGTAATAATCTGAACAGTAACAGTTGATTCTGCTTGAGAAAAACGAATGACATAGCTTTCCAAAAATTTTGCACACACACACACAGATGCGCGCACACACCACACATATATATATATATATATATATACAGGTATATATATATATATATATATATATATATATATATATATATATATATTATATATATATATATATATATATATATATATATATATATATATATATATAATATACACAATCTTATGAAAAATTTTGGGAAACCCCTCTCAGCCTGCATAATAATTTTACTCTACTTTCAACAAAAAAGATAACTGTCTTTCTTTTCCTAGGAACATCTGAGTACTGAGGTGTTTTCCGAACTAAGATTTTTAGTGAAGCAGTATTTACTTGTATGAAATTAAATCAAATGGGAAAAACTGGCTGTGCAAAAATTTGGGTCCCCTTGTAATTTTGAGTTTGGGAACCCCTCTTAATTCTTTGGATTTTTGTTTATCATTGGCTGAGCTTTCAAAGTAGCAACTTCCTTTTAATATATGACATACCTTATGGAAACAGTAGTATTTCAGCACTGACATTAAGTTTATTGGATTAACAGAAAATATGCAATATGCATCATAACAAAATTAGATATTAAATTAGTGGACGGACATTTTAAGGAGGCGGACCGGAAATAGGGACGTGGAATGCTGGGAAGGCGCGGTGGTGGACAGGTAGTGGATGTCATCAATGGGGGACCTGAGGAGAGAAAGGAACCTGGAAGTGTTGATGTTCTGTTTGTCTGGGACGGATTATGGCGGCATGCTTCATCCTTTCTATGGGAAGAGAGAGAGAGAGGCTAGTACCCCGCTTTTGTCCCCTGGTACAACTTGTTGTGATGCGCGTCGGGTCCTTAAGCTGCTCCCCATGCGCTCGTGCGTGACATGACCCCCCTTCAGCCCAGACCCATCTGGTCAGGCAGCCCGAACCGAGAGGTCGTGAACACGAGAGAGAGCATCAGCATTGGTTTGGAGGTTACCCCGGCGATAAGTGAACTTGTAGGGCTGCAAGTCCAAAAACCACCTAGTGACCCGAGGATTCGACTCTCTGTGAAGAACCATCCACTGGAGAGCTGCATGGTCCATCACTAGGGTGAACTCTCGACCCAATAGGTAGTACCGCAGGTACGTTACTGCCCTCTTGATGGCCAGGGCTTCCCATTCCACCGCTGCATACCTTGTCTCCCGGTCCAACAGTTTCTGGCTGAGGTATATCACGAGGTGCTCGACACCGTCAATGCTCTGGCTCAGCACGGCGCCTAGACCTGTGTCCGAAGCATCGGTCTGGAGGAGAAAAGGGAGTGTAAAATCAGGAGTTCTCAAATCAGGTGCCGTCATCAGGGCCATCCTTAGGTCACTGAATACATGTTCCGTCTCTCTATTCCACACCACATGAAAAGGGGCCCGTTTCTTTGTCAGGTTGGTCAAGGGTGCGGCCCTCTCGGAGAAATGAGGTACAAACTGATGATAGTAACTCACTAGAACTAAGAAGACTTGCACCTGCTTCTTGACTATCGGACAGGGCCATTAGAGGATGTCTTTAATTTTGGAGCACTGTGGTTTCACCAGTCCTCCTCCCACTAGGTAGCCCAAATATTTGGCTTCATTCAAACCAAAAAAACACTTCCGGGGGTTGATACGAAGCCCGGCCTTCACTAGAGTCAGGAGGACAGCGTATACCTGAAATACATGTTCCTCCCAGGTGCCGGAAAAGATGACCACGTCATCCAGGTACGCGGCACAGTAGGACTGGTGGGGCTGTAGCACTCTATCTACCAGACGCTGGAAAGTTGCTGGCGCCCCGTGCAGCCCAAATGGAAGGACCTTGTACTGCCAGTGCCCGCTAGGGGTGCTAAAAGCTGTCTTCTCTTTTGTGGATGCCGTTAAGGGAATTTGCCAGTATCCCTTTGTCATGTCGTTCTTTCATAAGTCTAGAGATTCTGGTCGAGGAGGAGGACTTGGAATAATTCACTGTAGCAAAATGCAAATCACTTCTAAAAATTTAGGCAACTTTACATCCTTTGAGGCATTCATTTTAAATATTATAACAGATTCCAACACAATTATAGTGCTAGTCTACAGACCACCAGGGCCATATTCATTATTCATGACTGAATTTAGTAACCTATCTGATTTGGCTATAAATTATGATCACGTAGTACTGATGGGGGATTTTAATGTATACATTGATGTGGAAACTGACAATTTTAGCAAATGTTTTACTTATTTGTTAAATTCAGTAGGATTTTGTCAGAATGTCAAAGGTCCAACTCATAATCATAACCACACATTAGATTTAATAATAGCTTACAAAGTTGAAATTCAAAATTTAAATATTACTCCATTAAATGAAGTTATTTCCGATCACTACTTAAGTACATTTGATTTAGTACTGCCCTTGCCAACACACTCACAGATTATAACAAAGAGTGTGACATCTAGACTGTAATTCTGCTTCAATATTTATGGATACTTTGAGCAAGTCCAGTGTTATTGTGGAAAACCATTTAGATCAGTTAACATCAAATGTAAAAGTGGAAAACAATTTAGATCAGCTAACATCACATTATAATGTGACCTTAAGAAATGCTCTGGACACAGTGGCTCCCCTTAAAACAAAAGTGATCAAAGCACATAGAAACTCTCCCTGGTTTAATGAAAACACTCGAGCTCTTAAATTAGAGTATCGAAAACTGGAGCGCAGATAGAGAACAACAAAGCTACATGTCTTTCAAATTGCATGGACAGAGAGTGTTAATAAATATAAAAAAGCCCTCTTCAAAGCTCGCTCAGAATACTATTCTACAATAATAGATAGCAATAATAAAAATCCTCGGGTACTGTTTAGAACAGTGGCTAAATTAACAAATTAAAAGTCAGATCAACAGTGCAAAATACCAACAGATATTAGCAGTACAGACTTTATGAACTTCTTCAATGAGAAAATTAAAAATATAACATCCCAGATCTCTGCATCACACTACAAACCAAATACTAGCTTAGCAGACCCTACCTCACATTGCATTCAGCACTTTAATAATTTTAATCCTGTAACTGAGCAGGAAGTCTTAACTTTAATCTATACTAATAAAAGGCAAAGCCCTCACTGACTGACTGACTGACTGACTGACTGACTGACTGACTCACTCACTCACTCACTCATCACTAATTCTCCAACTTCCCGTGTAGGTAGAAGTCTGAAATTTGGCAGGCTCATTCCTTATAGCTTACTTACAAAAGTTAGGCAGGTTTTATTTCGAAATTCTACGCGTAATGGTCATAACTGGAACCTGTTTGACTGACTCACTCATCACTAATTCTCCAACTTCCCATGTAGGTAGAAGGCTGAAAGTTGGCAGGCTCATTCCTTACAGCTTACTTACAAAAGTTAGGCAGGCTTCATTTCGAAATTCTACGTGTAATGGTCATAACTGGAACCTGTTTTTTGTCCATATACTCTAATGGAGGAGGCGGAGTCACGTATCGCGTCATCACGTATTACGCCTCCTACGTAATCACGTGAACTGAAAACGAGGAAGAGATTTACAGCACAAGTCAAACGCGGGAACGAAGGTAAATGACATTAATTGTTGACTGTCTTTTAATACTGTGTACTTGTTGAGTGTCTTTTAATACTGTGTAAGCATACATATTAACACATGTGCAATTAAACGTGTGCATTTACGGGGTGATTTCTCAGGCTTAAAAGCACGCCTTTTATTAAAAAGGTAAATGCAAACTCTTTTCATTCTGAAGGGCACAAACGACGTTAGATTTCAGCCGTTAAATGCGCAAAAATGTCAGTACACCAGATAAATAAGCGCAACATATTATCAGTTGTATTGTATGCTTACAATACATATAGAAATGCGTTAATCGTTAACTAATATTATGGGATGGTGTTTTTCGACTTGCGCCTTGATTTAAATGATTGCATGTCTTGGTGGGTTTGCGTAGCTTATTGTCAATATCTTTACACCTCTTTTTAAGACTTAATTTAAAAAGGTTTTCTTTTCTTCTTAATTAAAATTTAAAAGCAATACTTCACCGCTGCGAAGCCCCTCTAGCGCTGACGTCCGACGTTCGATTACCGTAAGCGAGTGCAGTGAGTGTGTACGCCTGATGAGCCAAGAATAAGGGGGAAACAGGTGTCGCGTACTCTTTGCATTATTTGACAGTAAACTATTTTCATCCATTCTATGATCTGCTTCTCACAACTGAAGGCACCGTGGCTGATGTTACCTGACTTGCTGGCCAACCATAAGCGTTACCTGGTAGGTAACCACCCACTCACTTCACTCCATACGGGAATCGAACCTCGGACGTCAGCGCTAGAGGCGAAGCCCCTAAAATTGCGCCACGGCGTGTGGTTCGTTTATTTGACAGCATGTAGATTGGGGTAATTACATTCACGGCATTCGTAGTCTGATTCATAATCTGATTGTATGGGTGGTTACCTACCAGGTAACGCTTATGGTTAGCCAGCAAGTCAGCTCGAAGTGATCACTCGAGTGAACGCAGCTTCACAAAAAAACAGATCCTTAACAAACTGTTATTGGTATATTTTCCCTCAATTTTAAAAGGTTTTCTATTCTTCTTAATAAAAATTTAAAAGCAGTACTTCGCCGGTGCGAAGCGCGGGGATTTGAGCGACTGACGCATACAGAC